>NW_024962252.1:64162819-64222646 GCF_019238085.1 Lagopus leucura | reverse complement strand
AGAAAGAAAGAAAGAAAGAAAGAAAGAAAGAAAGAAAGAAAGAAAGATCTGTATCTTTCTGAAAACTGAATGCAATAGAAATTCTGAGCAGCTGATCAAAATTTAGAAAATATTCCACAATCAACAAACGTTATTCTTGGAATCCCTGGGAAATTGCCTGTACTTCTGTCTGTTTGGTTTTAAGGAAACAGAAACAAGATCTCCCTGATCTCACTGAGCCTATCTGATCAAATGAACACAGCACTGCTCCTGTCCAAACTTGACTCCTACCATGCACCCACAATATCCCAATGTCAGACAGTGAACATATTTACCAAAAATTGTTCTTGTAACTTAATCACATAAAACAAATCCAAGGCATGAATATCAGTCTCATATATTAAACTTGCCATATAAACTTCAAATTTATAAGGTTCTTCATTTGCAAAAAGATGAGATTGGCTTGGTTACTGTAAAACTATAATGTTCTGGTCTTCTGGGGCTAGTCTGTCTAATTTGCTTCATTTTCCAGATGAAAAAAGAAACCTTGGAGATCGTGGCTTTGTTCTGATTCAAAACAAAAAACAAAGAATGAAGCCAACAAATTTTCCCTGAGGAAGCGATAGTGTTTTCCAGCTGTATTTTATAATAAAAAAAAAAACTGTTGGAACGTTAAAACTTTAATCCATTCTTCACCCCTGGTGAAGACAAAGTTTTGCTTGCTCTATCAACAAAGAAGCCAGACTGCAGACAAAGTGGTGTGAAAGGCTACGAATCAAGCAAGAAAGATAAAAGGTGCACAACAACAGTCAAACTCAAGCTCAAAGAAAGGAGAGTGTTCAAGACATAAAAGTGAGGAGTAAGAGGATATTCATCTGACCCTCAAGAATGGCAATGCTCTCACACCTCTGCAAAGAGAAGAGTTACAGATAAAGCCATCAGAAAGAGAACACAAAAACTTCCATAACTGTATACATAATACATAATGCACATAGGGTGCTCCAAAAGTGATGCCTCCTACTTATTTCTGACCCAAAGAGCATAATAACACTACTTGATAGAACAAATTCTCAGCCACAAAATACTATTTTTCAACACAGTCATCTTCACTAGCTATACCCTTTTTCCAACAACAAACAAAAGCCTGTATGCCACACTCAGATATGTGCATGGGAGTCCAGAACATGGCAGAGATGACCACTGTCACCATCACTGAAACACACCACCCACCACCTGACTGTGCACACATCCACTGTTTGGTCTCCATACACTCAGCAAACATCAATCAAGGTGTCAGTGGGTGCAACTTTTTCCACATGGAGGAATTCCATGCCATGCCTTTGCTTCCCATGCACTCCCATGTCAGACATTACTTTGCCAGACTGCCCTGCCCCTCTGCTGCCATCTGTCACGCAGCAACATGTAACAGAATATTGGCAGGAAGGTTCAGCCCCTACTATCGTATCACCACTATCTGTTTCTGACACCATGAGTCAACAAAATAAATTTGAAGGCATTACTTTTGGAGCAGATGTATGTACTCACATATATAGAATACTTTTTTTTTTTTTTTAAATAAAAATTAGCAGGCCACACTTCAGGGATGCTATACGGAATCAATTTATATGACATAGAAAACAACCCCACCTCTAAAGTAAAAAACATTGTTATAAATTAATGCATACAGGGAAAATATTTTAATGACAAAATGCTTTAAAGTAATCTTTAAGTAATAGTAAAACATCTTGTTAGGGGCACAGTAGGCAGAAGAAAATAGAGAGTGGAGTTAAACAGTTCTCATTAGTAAATTCTACACATATTGGCTAAAAAGACCTTTAAAATTCAATAGATAATAGGATTTACTGAGAAATAATCTGTAGAGATTTTAACTAATTTCAGATATATTAAAAATTTATATATACCAAAATTTACTAACCAGCAAACATTGCAGCCTTTATATGTACAAGCTACCAAAATATCAAAGGCTTTTCTTCTTTTATTTATGCTATTTGATAATAGCTTCCAAAACCTGGAAACGAATAATCCTCTTACTTTTAACAACAGTAACCAGTAGCACAGCTGAAGAAAGATCTAGGAATAAAGACAACCTTTTCTTTCTAAGCTAACTACCTCCCTTGGGTCATGCAAGGCATTTCACATTCCCCCTGACTTTGAAGCTGTTCTTGCTTCAAGAGAAGGCTGAGAAGTTATTTTTGTGACTTTGTACAGTGCAGAGTGCATTACTGCCACCTAACATGCGATGCATAAAAGGAAGCTCCCAAAGATCTACACATCTCAGAGAATAACCTGTTTTCACTTGATATTTGAATGCTCTTTCATTGCTTGAAAAAGGAGCATCAGAATTAACTCCATAAGGAGCCATTATTCAAACCACCTTACACTGTTGCTGGGTCAGGATTCAATCCCATTCTCACTCAACATCATTGAGAAAAGTTCAGTTTGATTCACCAGTTTACAATAATCAGCCTTTTTAAAAGCAATTCTAAATGAAACATAGGAAAAAAAGAGGAGACAGCAACTTTTCATAAATGTGCTTCATATTTCTATGCCAGAAGGTCCTTACAAATTTGCATTAAAATTCATCACAAACTGTGTTCCATACTTCACGAAAAGCAAAAGTGTCATTTTATATAAGGAGTCAATGAACTTACCCATCAGCAGCCCAGCACAATACTGCTTGAATTTGGGTGACAAACCTATCCAAAAAACTGCTAATTGAAGGATGTCTAGAAGGAAGTTGAAATTTTAAAGAATGTTTTTCTTTCTCCAGTTCTTCCAATTTCCGTCTATATTTCTCAGCTAGAGAAGAAATTAAAAAAAAAAAAAGTGAGAAAAGATGGTTTTACTTGTAGAAGAAAGATTGATCAATAAGTAGTAAAATCTGTATCACAAACAGTTCTTCTCTTTTGATAAAATATTTCAGTCTCTTTTCCTTCAGAATGAAGTATTAAGAGTACAACAGTCAATATCAGATAATCAGGATGCTAAATTACTTTCTTCTATGACAAGGACAAAATTGCAGGATTCTCAGCAATTTTATTGAGTTTTAATTTGGTAAAGCTCTAAGTTATCATCCATACTCTTTTCCTAAGATAACTCTGAAACTAAATTATATGAAAACTCATTCCTCACTGATCTATTTTAAAACAATCTTAGATGGCAATTACACATCTGAAGTCTGAATTTTGAAAAACAGCATTGTTACTAGATCAAGAACAGCAGAACTGCCCGAACCCCAAGATTACATTTCAGCAGAAAATGCACATGCAGTTATAGAAATCTTAACAATTCTCTCACTCTAGGCTCTCCTGAATTACATCTAGCTTATCAAACACAAATGGCAGTGCTTTGACTCTACTGTATCTTTATTGACCTAGAGTCACTTCTTATATAAGTTAGTCTTTACTTTGTCTCCTTTCTCTGTGTAGAAAAGAAAGGAAAATGGTTCCAAACACAGATAGTTATTTCTGGTACATTTATCCTCTATTTATATGGTGCAAGTATACTAGGCAAAAAAAAAAAACAAAAAAACAAAAAAAACCACAGCCGAGGAGTCTCACTGATACAAGATGAAACACCTTTGATGATACATTAATCAAATCAGAGAGTTTTGAGTTGGTCCACAAATGGAAAATCTTTACAGCTCAGTACTTTCCTTGTGACAATACTGTCCACAATTTTTGTGTGATAAGCATTCCTTTCCCTCTAACATTTTCAATACATGTTACTACCAGAATAACTCCCATTTGTGAATGCTTTTTACTGCTCATTTTCTTCTTTATTCTCAAAGAGATTTTTAGAAGAGGGGTTGTTTACATTAGCTACTTCAGTCCAATGATCCATTTTCACAATAATCCATCATTAGTTTTGATATCCCTTCTGCTATGGTGGTGATGGGAAAAATTAAGACATACAACATGCTAACAAGACTAGATTTTCTCCCTAGGCCAGTAGATTGTTCAAAATAGCTTAACGCATGCTATTATTATTATTAAGGTGCAAAATGCTTTCAGAATGCTCTAGCCAGGATTGTCATCTCCCAGGTTACTGCAGATTCCAGGCATTGCTTGAACATGGCCTAAAGGACTGCAAGGAGCAATGGGTTCTGACATAGCTCCTCATGCACTACCTAAACCAGATTATTCAAATCAGAAAGTAGGACAGCTAATTGTGGAACAAGCCCTGAGCCTTGTGGAAACACCTTGAGTTAGCTTTCTTTTCCTGAGACTCTGTCACAGCAGATGAGGCAACCAAGCAACTGATTGCAGACAACAGTAGACAACGGTTTCGACAAGGATATATTAGTAGCTTCTTACAGGTAGGAAGAAAAAAAAAAAAAGAGTAATAAGCAAACATCCAAGTTAATGCCAATCCAAAGCAGGATGTCTGTTGCAGAGCATCATACAGATTTACTGTCTTAAGATCAGAAACAACCTCTAGAAGCACTCACTCTGTGTGTAGCATATAATCATCTAGCAGTCAGATTTTAAAAGAAATGCCAGCTGATCTTGGATGTCAAAGTAGGTAAGATTGTTCCATTCTGGCACATGTCCAAAACTCTCCTTTATCAGCAACTCCACAGGACATCTACAAATGACATCAAGCTGAATGGTGCAGTTTACATGCTTGACATGCAGAATCAAACTCTGTAACCCAAGTAAGATTACAAAGCAGGTATGGTTTATTCAGTGACGCGTGTATGCTGGATGCAAGGATGATAGATCTACCTAACTTACACACCGTCTGGAAAAATTGTGCTACAGATATAGGCCAAACTAATATGTAATCAATAGTTTTTCCGGAATTTAGATACACATTCATTACAGCCCCAAGAGTTCATTAGCATGCAGACCCTCCCCTCTTGTGGGTCATGGGATGAAGACTTCTTGTTTTCCTCGCAAAGGCTTCTGACCCTTCTCACTGTAAACTTCTGACCTGTTGGGGGGGCATCCCCCAAACTGGTTTCTTCTAGCCCTGTGGACATTTAATCACCTCCCTGCCAGAGGTCTCTGGGTTATTCTCAAACCTTATTGGCATGGCCTTTTTTCCCCTCACTATCCCAGACCAGTGTCTGCCATCCCTTATTTTTCTAACAAGCTCTACATTCTTACTTCTATAAACTATCTCTAACTATTCCCCTTCACCTCCCTCATTCTCAGTCACTATGAAGCCTTCTTGCCTTTTCACTTTCACTTATGGGTCCCTTCTCATCTTTCATGTTAGAAGGAAGAGATGCTATCCAGAGAGATCTGGACAGGCTTGAGACGTGAAGGAAGAAACTGTTTACTGTGAAGGTGGTGAGACAGGTTGCCCAGAGAGGTTGTGGTTGCCCCCTCCCTGGAAGCATTCAAGGCCAGGCTGGATGGGGCTTTGAGCAACGTGGTCCAGTGGGAGGTATTCCTGCCTATAGCAGGGGAGATGGAACCAGATGATCTTGAAGGTCTCTTCCTACCTAAGCCATTCTATGATGCAAGAACTTTGGTGAGATTCCTAAGTCCACAAAAACAGACCAGATTTTTACCAGAAGAATATTCCACATCTCATATAGAACTTCAAACACTGGTATAAAAAATATCACTATTATAATCAGAAAAGTAAGGACTAAATGGTGGCCAACATCTATTGACCATCAAAATGAGCAGAACTACCTCTTTTTACTTAGATCACTCATTGCTGGACTTCCTGCATTACCTGAATGGGAGTTGTGGAAGTCCTCTTTAATAGTTTGAACACATGCAAAGACATGCTTTCCTCTTCCCATAGAGCACGGTAGCAGCATTTACTATTGCAAAGCCTCCCAAGTGTTCATCCACAACAGATCACAGTAAAATAGCAGACTTCACAGAAGATATAAAGACTCAAGTCCAGATGCAAGTCACAAAAGACAGCCCAGGGAGAACAAAAAAAAAAAAAAAAGCTAGCTCATGTTTGGACTGGCATCTTTACAAGGCAGGAAAACACAGAATCATTCTAAGAGATCCATATGACAGTATTCAAATGTACTACTGTAATTGAGAGATGGGCAGTTAATAACACAGGTTTATATTCACAGTATAGAACTCCGTAGCTGGAGGAGGCAGCAGGCTGGTGTTCTCTGTACCCAGGATGAGTAGTTGGAAAACTTGCACCAAAGAACTACATGAGACAAAACTCATTCCATGATACTTTAACTTGTTTTTTGACATAATTATGTTAACGCTATGTTTATGCATCCATTGATTCATCCTTCCTAGTCCTTGAAATTGGCTATTCTGGGAATGAAAACAGCTGAAGGAATCCATATGCCACTTCATTATCTCTGTCATTAATTCTTGGCTGCATCCTGCTCTGTATATTCCAGGTTACACAGAACTCGATTAGTTCCTACTAACAGGCGTTTCTAAATAATTTGTTCCACTGGTATTTTATAAGAATTATTGCTGGTCATATCTGCTTGTCATCTTTCAGAACTAAATGACTGTTTATCCTTTCAGCACTATCATTAGAGGTTATGTCCAAAGAAACCCCACCACCTTCTATCTGAATAGTGCAGTACTTCTGCTTTTGGGCTCCTCTCCTTGAAAGCAGACCTCTTTGGTTTCATCTGGCTGATGTTTTTGGTGCGTGGAGACATTAGGGCATCTCAGTCCCAATTGCTGAAAAGGGAACCAAGCTAATAAAGTTCACCTCAGCTAGCTTTCAGTGCTGCAGATCACAAAAGACCTAGATCAAGCAGAAGTTACAGAAATAATCAGTTGTTTAACAAACATGATACGTGAAAGAGTTCAAAAACCCTTTATCTAGTGAAGATAAAGACTGAGGGGAAAAACTTTCAGTCCTATTCCATACCAGATAGATGCAAAGAAAGAGTTAATAAAATGCATTTACTCAGAACTTTGGTCCTAAGTAACAAATCTCTATTGCAACAATGGACATCAGGAAAAATAGAGGCAGTAAAGCACTAAAACTGGCTGCTTGGGGCAACCAGGAAATTCCCATCAGCTTTTGTTTCCAGATCAAGCATCTCAGGGGTAGATTTGGCACAGTTGTTAAGGTCAAAGCCAGCAAAATTGAATATATTCTCCTGAGATCTCTTTCCACCATACTTTCCAGGACCTTCTAGCCAAAAATCAGACAAAAAAAATCTTTGCTACTCATGAGCTATCAGGCTCAAAAACGCCACTCTTCTTTACCTTCATTTTAGAATCATAGTATAGTTTGGGTTACAAGGGACATTTAAGAGACATTCTAGTTCAAACCTCGTTCTACAGGCAGAGATAATTCCCTCTAGACCAGGTTGCTCAAAGCCCCATCCAGCCTGGCCTTGAATGCCTCCAGGAAAGGGAAGCATTAGTTTAAGCACACAGAAAAGATCTCCACAGAATTCCAAAGCTCACTGATGAACTGAAGCAAAGAACGAAACCACGCTCTCAAATATATACATCACATAGAAAAAGTTTAATGTTGATGTCTTTTTTTGATGTCTTCTAGCCCATGCTTCACCACAAAATAAGTTATTTAACACCAGTTTATGTATAAAAAGCAATTCTTCTATTAGAAGTAGTAGCGTATTTGTAGATATTTGTTGTAAAATGAAGGAACTTAAGTACATGCTGACAAGTACTTGGAATAAAGCATAATTTTCTCTTATTTCATCACATTACTAGCTACTGACTTGATGCAGCCCTAGAGATACAGGTTTCTACTCTGTGCAGAAGTCAATCTTTAAGTTACCCTCCTTCCTACTGGTTATTCCTTGACGTGCATCAAATATCCCATTCCACTTAAAGCCACCTCAGGCCTGGAAGACATTGACTAACTGCTGTTTTCAGTCAAACCGAGAGCAGTCCAAGAAATGCATTGCCTCCAAGGATCATGCTTTGTTACAGCTTCAAGGCAAATGAAGCAATTTGCTTAATTCTTAATTGTCCACATAAGAACATCTGGCTACCATTTTAATTCTTACATATTTTAATGCATTTTCTTTATTCCCATGAAGAGGAGTGGCTTCACTTTATCAAAACTATTTATCGTCCTGTAATAAATGCCAGATAACCTTCCCAGTACTCACTTTCATAAAACATAGAGCTTCCAAGATGACCAGAATGTTTTTGCAAAATCAGCAACAAAAATATTTTGATACCTGCTTTGTAAGAACTACAGAACTCTGAAAATTCACCTATTCTTCTTTCCTCAATCCTGACTCTCATCCTTCTCCTGTACACAGGAGCAGGTCTTAGGAAAGCACACTAAGAAGCAAAGCACAAAGTGTCCCCTTACCTCAATGCTGCTTCCTGAACCTACGATGATTATCAGGAAAAAGCTTTCCTGAACAAGACACTACTTTTAGACCAGTACCTTGAGAGAGTAGGGAAAAATCATGAGTGGATGAACATCTACCCACTAGAAAATTCCCTTTTTTGAAGCTATCTATGCTTTTGGTCTTCAAAATATCCTATGACAGACAATTTCAAAATAGAATTAGGAATGCTATAAATACATCAATTTTTTTTATATTTTTTTTATATTTTTTTTTACTACTATGAATGCAAGATAACATCCTCTTCACTTTCCTACACGTTAATAATTTAGACACTTTTATATTCGCATTGCACATCTCATTTTTCTGGACAGCGACTTTACATTAGCTGAAGAAATGCTACAAAGGCTACAAAGTAAGGAGTAATTGGGAGCCTGAATACGTGGCTGAGGTGAAGCTGGATGACAGCTTAGTAAGCAAGAGGTCTATAGCCCAATTACTAACATTAGTCTCCTGCAAAATCACTTGTGGGAGAACATACATACCAATTAGTATTCAAATATGATATGCAAAGACCTGCACTGTGATCAGAAACAAAGGCATTACAAGCAATTTGTAATTTCTTCAATTTTTTATCATAAAATAATTAAAGAAAATTAAGAAATGAACTATTTAACAGTTGTGAGCAGATGCATAATAGAAAATATTCAATTTCTTACAAATCCTAGCTCATCACATATGCATGAAAGGGAGATTTACATTACATATGGACAGCTTCCCTCACCACGAATTTTCTGGTCACTGCTAGTGAACACTTTCCACCTTCCATTCAGACTTGCACAAGGAAACCAGCAAACTTAAGAGAGTGAAACTGCTAAGGTAGGCAGACTCTGAGAAGGCACAGATCTGGGGACAGCCAGTAGAAGATCCAACCAGAGCAACAGGAGCAGCAGCTGCACTCCAGAGTTCTGCCTACCCTATTGACCTTGTAGACTAACAGTACAACAAAACAATTCAGTTCTGAGAACTTAATATTCACAGCTCAAAGGGTCTTCACACATACTATGCTTAGCACAGTCCCGTGCACTTAAGGCCAGTTAGTCCCTAGAGCACATTTCTTCCTTGTTTCACCTGAAAGAAAAACAGTTCAAGCATTCTTGACTGCTCTACAATACGAAACAAAGCACAGTAGATGAGACAACTGGGAAATCCCCTTCAAAGGTTCATACACCTAATCCAAACTGAAATACTGTTTGAGTCAGCGTGTTCGGAATACTTCTAATAGCCAGTGAATAAGTAGCTGCTGGAACTAACAGTGAATAGAGGATAAAGTGTTCCAGACAAGGCTATAACCCCTTACATCCTCTTTCATGTTCATAAAAGTCTAGAGCACAATGGCTGCTAGAGAGTAATGCAGGTGTAAATATCCTGTTTTCCCACTGCTTAATTTTTCCATTTCAACCAAGAAGGTTCCTGAACTATCAAAATGACCTTAGGAATAGTTGAGCAAACTGAACTCCTAGGTGCTGAACATCCTTTGAAGTCTGAAGCAAATACCGCAGAATTCACCTAAAAATCTGTTGGCAATGCTACATTCCACAACTCTGTTTTACACGTATTTCTCAGATACTTGGCACTCTTAAGATATGTGACAAATCTTTCTAATTCCTGCTTTACCCTGTTGAGACACTAGATGGATGTTTGCCTCTGACTCTAGTGCTATTTAGAGTTGGAAGCTCGGTAATGTAGAAAGCAGAAGAGAGTCAGACTCCCGAATTCCCTGCCAGACACGGGCACTGGAATAGCCAAAAAGCACAGCAATGACACAATGACACATTCAACTCCTAGTTTCCCCTGCTGCATGCAACCTTACTGCCCACAGTTTCTGCTCTGTATTGCTATAACACGATGGAAAACACAGCAGTGATAGCAGATGTACAGGAACTGCTGAATCACGGCCTGAACCTCTGATTGACCACCTGAGGCAAGCAATGAGTCAGCTGCAGGAGCACAGGTGAATTGCCTTCACCTGTGCTACCGGAAGGAATGGAGCCTGGCTCCACTTCTCCTAGATCTGTGCTGACTGCTGCTGAGGAAGGATCTCTTTCTGGAGATCACTCCTCATGGAGTTTATTGCAAGCCTACAACACCAGTGAGCATTTTTCATTTATTATCTTTCCACCATGATAATCCTACTTAGCCTAACCTCTGCACATCTATTAATTGTACAGCAGAGTAGCAAAGTCCTAGAATACAAGAGAGGACATGCTCTAGTGCAGCAGCCATAGACACAGAAACTAAGGAAAGAATATGCTCACCCTTAGAAGGCCTCAGGTACACCGGACAATGCTTTAAGTAAAACTTCTTAAACTGAAATAAACACATGTAACAGTTTGTGAAAGAGGTTTACTCATTTTTAAGCCTCAACATGATGGTTCAAGGCTTCATCTAAAAGATGCAGAGTCTCATTTCAGATCCAAAACCTCATTTTTAGGGTAACTAATAATTCCTTAGTTTTAGTAATAACTTTCTTGGTTGCCATTTGTTCCAATTTCTGTTTTCACCACGGTGCTTGAGCCTTTCATTTGCATCCTGTGACAGCAGCGAGGAGAGCTGTGCGAGGTGCAAGCAGGCAGATAATCTGCTCAGTCTGCTTGCGAGGTTGCATGATGAAATAAATGGGTTCAAAAGTGTCAAAAGTGGCTAAAAAGAGAGGAGCAGAGGAACCACAACCTGCCCTCATACAGACAGGCTTTGCCACAGGAGAAAACACAAGATCCAAGGCAGCCTATATCCTCTCACTCCCAAGCTGAAGGCAAGAAGGAAAGGAGTGAATGGAGGCATGTCCACATGCAGATCTGCCTGTGCTGTAGTGACCACGCAACAGTGCTGTTTCAAACCTGAGGAAGGTGGAACAAAGAGTAAAACCAGGGTGCTAAATTTTAAGAAAGCCAACTTCCAGCTCTTCAGGGTGACAATCAACAGAACCCTCTGAGAATCTGTTCTTAAGGACAAGGGAGCACAGCAGAGCTGGCAGATGTTTAAAGAAGCTGTCCTTAACAAATAACCGATGACAAATTACGTTAGAGGTCAAGAGCAATGTTGTAATAATTCTAACTTTGATTATAAGTTAATCACTTTACGGCAGTCAGTGAAATCCTAATTTGAGCCCTCATTGCTGAAGCATCAGGCTGCACGACGGTGATTTCACTTTAGGAAGGGCTGCCTCTCAAGTACATTCTTTTAGGTCAAGAATATTTACTGACTACTTGTCAGTGAGTTGAACTTTAAATGTATCTAATTTGATTCTTTCTCCTCTTTTCAACACTGATATTACAAGTCCCTGTTCCCCCGTTGTGGGAAAGGCATGACACTGCCTCTGCCTTTCCCTCTCCTGAGAATGGCTCTTCATTCTTTTCTGCAGGGACATTTCCCTTCCCTGTTTCTACCAGCTCCCTGATGTGTCCTGCTGCCCCTAAAGTGAAGAGAAGAAAAATTGTGCTTCTCTGCATTGTATTTAAAAAATTTTACTCTTGGTTTATTCCTTCTTAAAAGGGAAACAATATGTTACAAAAAGTATAGATGTTTTCAGGGTGTAAGGGGGAAACGCCATAAACTGCGTATATGCTCATAATGTGAGGAAGTTCTTCCAGATCCAGACAGCCAGGGAGCCCAAAGCTTCATTGCATGCTGCAAAGTCTCCTTTTTCATTCCAGATCCCTATCCATTTTCAGAGGTTACAGCCTCATTCCATGGCCCACCACCTCATTTTTAAGCCACAACCCTCCATGTTGAGGATTCAAAGCTTCATTTGAAAAATTCTGAGTCTCACTTCAGGGTCCAAAACCTTAGTCTTAAAACCCAGAGAGTCATTTCAGGATTCAAAGTGTTCTCTTTCAGTCCAAATCCCCATTTGGAGGATAAGCACTGAGGGGCACTTAGCTTAGCCAATGGGAAAAGTGGAGGCTCAGTGCATGTCCAGAGGGGACCAGAGGATCCACAAGAGCAGCTGGAAGGCAATAGAGGAGCGGTAAGCACTGGGCTGTGGAAGCGCAAAGGGGAGAGCGTGCAATGAGGAGAGAGATGAGCTTGGCCATGGGAAGTGGAAGGCATGCAAGCATATTGGGAGGGAGCAGAGGCTATGCCAGCAGCTTTGGGAGGAAGCAGAAAGGATGTAAGCATGCCTGGAAGGGATGCTTAAGGGATTCCAGCAATCCCTAAAGGGAAAAGGAAGGATGCTGGAATGCTGTGGAAAGGACTGAAGGGGATGTGCCTGTGAACTAAGGGGATAAGGGCAACTCAGTACTTGCAGCCAGAGTAGGCATGAGGACACACCACAGAGAATGGAGGGGCTCTCTATGACAGCAATAGAAGAGATTTGGAGCAACAAACTTGAGCATCATGTACTCCTGCAGGTATGCAAGGTTGCTTCCTTCAGCCACATTGCCCCAGTAAATGCATAATTCTATGAACACATGTGCCCTTCCGCCTACCCCAAGGGCCTTACAAAGGGAACACTGGTACTGGTAGCCCTGGCAACTGTCACAACATGTCTCTTCACATCACCAAGAGTCACTAAGCCCTTTGTGATGTCACAAAGCACTCAGCAGAACTGGGGCCCCACAACAGACACAAGCACAGTGTCTGCAGGTGCAGGTGCTAGTGCTGGTATTGGTACTGGCAGTGTTGGTGGTGGTGCTGGTGGTAGTGCCCAGTCCCAACGGATCATGGAGAAGATCCAAAAGTTTTTCTGGAGATTGAGAATGACACGGAGAAGGTCTGTGCCTCCTAGTTTTGCTTCTCAAGGGCACATAGGGTACTTAAAAGCCTGGCAAAATCAGCACATGTCCTGATGACGGCAGCTCAGTTCACAGGCAAATTCAGCCTCCCTGCACATAGCCCATCCTGTGCATATATACCTTGATGGGACACCTCTTCTAGACCTCATTTCATCCCCTCTGTCACCCCCTCCATCTTCTGCCTCCATTGGCCAGTATCAACTGGAAGCAGGAAGAAAGGCTGCCTGGGGCTACTGTGGGCTGTCAGCACCCCGGGAGTAAAGCGCGCTGTGTCTTTCACAGCAGTCTTGCTTTGAGGAAGACCTTGTCGCTATACCATAGCATACAGGAAAACAACATTTAAGTATGTACTAGCAAGTGTGTGCTACTCTCTCCCAGTTTGCTGTCAGTCTGGAACAGGTGGCCAAGAAAGGGCCGTGAGGAGTGCGACAGGCAGTGTGCGCAACTGAACGTGCCTTCTGTCTTTTCTAGGCGCAGTGCTCGCGTGCACCCCAGGGACTGCACAGAGCAGGAAAGCCAGGGAGAAGGCCCTTTGGAATATGAAGTCGAGCAGGTGACAGTCTTCTTCTGGTTTTATAAAATGCTTGCCATGGCATCCTCTTTTGAGCCGATTTCCTTAAACGTTGACAATTTGTATTCTTTAACTTTGAACAGGCAGAGGGCAGCACAGATGGAGTTGCAGCGGCAAAATCTGCCCCACTCAATCCCTCCAACATAGATGGAGTGGCAGCAGCAACTTCTGCCCCATTCATTCTCTCCAACAAAGATGGAGTAGAAGTGGAAATTTCTGCCCTGCTCAGTCTCACTGAGACTTCTGAAAGTCATTCAAGCTCAGCAGATGATAAAAAGCAGCGATTTAAGATGCAACTTGAGCCCTCCTGCATGGAAAACCTCTCTGGGAACATCCCTGAGTTGCAAAAAAGCAACAAGACCTTAAGTCAGCAGCAGACGAAATCCAATAGGAGAGCTCACAGGCAAAAGAGATCACTGGAGCAATGGGAAGAAATGCTCAAGAAAGAGGCATTGCTTTTAGAAGCAACAGAAAGAGCGCTTTTCCAGGCCCAGAGGCAGGCAAAGGAATGTTGTGCTTCATGCCTTGCAAAAGGTGAACCAAGAAAAGAAACTGCAGAGTGGGAAGTTCTGCAGGAACAAGTGGCCTGGCTCCAGCATGAAAACCTTTCACTGCATCAGCAGCTGGAAGATGTGCGGAACACCAACCAGGTAAGAGCAGTGTGATGTCTGTAAACGTGAAACAAAGTACAAGAAAAAGGTCAGGTGGACACTGAAGTAGAGCAGCTCCCAAAGGCATCTGGCACTTCTAGAATTTACCAGCTATGAGCTACCTGCCTGGAAGGCCATCCCTCGAGTTGCCTCTGTTTTGTTCCCTTTCTGCTGCCACTTGGAAAGTGGCAAATCCCAGCTCTGCACCCCAGTGAGCATCAGGCGATTCTCCTCTACCACTTTTCTTCCCTTTGTGGTTCACTCAAGGATATGATCTAAGTATAGGAACTGGTAAGCAGAAGTAAAAATGCAGGCTTTAGTTTTTTACCTTTTGTTTCACACGTTTCTCTAGAGAATAGTTGGACAGCTGCAACAAGAGCTTGCTGAGGCTGTTGGAAAGCAGCAGATTGCAGAAGCATCCCTGAAAACTTCTGCTGACTTAAGTGACTCACTGAAGAAAGAAAACTTGAAATTGCAAGAGGATCTGGATGAGGCTAATGCCAAGGTATGCAACATCTGTGAACACGCCTTGATAGGGGCGAAGCTGTTCATTTCCTCCAACAAGTGAAAGAGAAGAAATAAGATGAGAACAAACGTAAGACACTGTTGTTTTTCCACTGCGTACAGGTGCGTGACCTTTATGCACAGCTGGAGTTGGAGCACTCAAAGTTGCTGCTGCAAAAAAGGGCACATGAGGAGCTGCGAGTAAAGGAGGCTGTTCTCCAGCAGCGCCTGGAGGCTGCGGAAGCAGATTATAAAATATCAGCACAGTTTGAAAAGAGGCGAGAAGAAAAAATGTGGAAGAAACTTGCCAACAGTTTCAGAAAGCAGTCGGCTTCAGAAACATCTCTAAAGCATTCTGAAGATTACTGCCGTTACCTGGAGAACGACATCTTGATGCTGAACGAAGGCTTGGACAAGGCTAATGTCAGGGTATGCAATGCCTGTGAGCACAGGTTAAGCTGTTCTTTTCTCCTAAATAGTGCAAGGGAAGAAATAATCTGAAAACAAGTGCAGGACGCGTTTATCTGACAGCAGTAAAAGACACATCATTGTTAGCAATGGTTTTCCTGATCAGAGCATGATCTGAAACATCAATAAAGCCCTCCGCTTTCAGCCACAAGTAAGAGGCAATCCCTTGCTGCAAAGGGGCAGTGGAAGCTCTTACTCGGTCCTCAGAGTACATTACTCTCCTTGCCTCCTCCCCTGTCACCTCACAGAACACAAGCAGCTTCTCGGGGAGCTCGTTTTCAGGCTGAGGGGCAAAGCAGTGGCTTGGGAGCAGCATCCAGGGAAGGAAGAGTGCAGCAGCTTGTTCTCCTTTGAGACTCGCTGCTGTTCTGATGCCTTTCCTGATGTAGTGGCAGTACTGTGACACCACAAGGCATGCCCTCAGAAAGCGTCTCTGAGTTCAGCAGCTCTGTTTGCAAGTTCTCAACAGCAAAATGAGATCTTTGTTCCCTGTTAGTAGCGTTGGTGACAAACAAAAGTACTCTCTCGCATTTTCCCTCCACGCTGAGAGGACATTAGCAGAGGTGAGTGCAAATGAAAAGGAAAGGAGCCAGCCTGGTTTGCGGTGAAAGCACCGGCAGAGAACAGGACCGCTCCTCTTGTCCACTGCCCGCTGGTGCTGCCGTAATTCAGGATGAAAATGTCAGCACCTGCTGTTTTCCTCCCCTATAAACAATTTCAGCTTAGGAGATGGGTGTTGTGCAAACCACTTGCACTGACTTCTGCTGGGACACATCCCATTCTCTACCTCTCCAACTAGCTGTCTCCAGGGAGGTCTGTGGCGGGAGCATTACTTCACAGGCATGGGAGTTGCATAATTCCGTTGGAGTCAAGTGCCTTTCCTTTGGAGCCGTTCTGGAAAGAAGGGTCAAGACTGCATCAGTCTTCTCAGCAAAGATTAGAAAGTCGTGCTTGCTTTAGAAAAAATGCACCTCTTTTCCTTGGCAAAAGTTACAGCCTTAGTGCATTACACTAGGGGCTCCATCAACACACACATGTGAATGAGTTCCCCAGGATGTGGGGATTTTAGAGCACTCTGATTAAGGGAAATTGTTTTTTCCACTGCATGCAGGTGTTTGAACTTTCCGTACAGCTGGAGATGGAACGGCAGAACTCGCTGCAGCTAGAAATGACAAATCGGGCGCTGCAGGACCTGGTTCACCAATATCGCCCACAGGCCACTGCAGCGGGCTGTAGCCCATTCTCACAGGGTGGAAGGTGGCACAAAGAAAGTGCTCCAAAAGAAATGGGGCCGAAGCAAGAGCCCAGCCTCTTTTCTCTGGTAAACTGATGTGCCATTCCTATCTGTATCCACACCGCGTTGAGTTGTCGCTGCACTCATTGCTTTTGGGAGTTTTCTGTTACACGTTTAGTTCTTACACTTAGTTCTGTTAGTGCAGAGCCTCTGGCTTCCTTGTAAGGAAGCTGGAGAGCTGAAGAGAGATGCGTGAAAGTGTCTCTGTGTGTGTCGTGTGATCTTGGTACATAAGAAACAGGCAGCCTTTTCCTCATCCCCTTCCTTATAGAGTTGGAGGTGGCTCAATACTAGCTTTCATGTAAAAACAGCAGAAGAGCAGGTATGTTTCTTTCTGAGGTAAAAATAACAGAAAGACATTTAGTCATTTCTGACTTCTTCCCTGAGTGTTGATGGTAGGGATGAAGCACGGCTCCTTCACTAAGCAGGGCTATCTTGTTTCCATTGGGTATGGGAACTGGCTGCAAGGACACATGGATGTGGCACTGTCTGCCTCTCCCTGTTCCTTCAAGTTGCACTGTCCTCTTCTGATGCAGGCAGCTTCTCAAAGCAAGCTAGAGGAGATCAATGCCAAAGAAGCAATGTTTAGAAAGGAACAGAGGCAGAGAATTGCAGCTCTGACATCAGAAATGGAGAGAGACCAAAGCATGCATCAGGAGAGCTTGCGGCAAATAGCACACTGGCAAGCAGAGCTAGACTTGTCAGAAAAACTGTTCCGGGTGGGTGAGGACATTAGAAGAAGCCTTGCAAATAAATAAGACAAGTAAGTGAAAACATTTTCTTCCTTTTCTTGGTGGTGGTGGTTACTGTCATTTGTTTGGTTGGTCTTCCCTCAAATAATACAATATTCCTCCTCTTGTCATGGCTGTTCTATCCAACATCCTTGTCTTGGTTCCAGTCCACATAATGGATGCCCGTTCAAGACAAAGTACTTCTCACAAGAGCACACTTTGATCCCTCCTATTCCTGAGGACTTTTCCCTTTCTGACTTTGAAGTTTCAGAAAAAAATTAGTTTTCATGTAAGAATTATCAGTAATCTTCTCCTCTTTCCTACTAGAGGTAAGGAAAGAAGAATTATTACTGTGAGACAGAAATAATCCAATCAGTGTCACTCATGACAGAGCCTCTTCAGTTTGAGTTTTCACTGGGAGGAGAGAAATAGTCCTGTGTTGTTATTACCTTGTCGGAGAAGTCCCATAAATACAACATAGTTTGGAAGCGTGAGAAGCAGAGCATCTGGCTAAGAAACTCAGATGCCGACTTCCCTAAATCTACAGCCCTACTGGCCTGCTAGTGTAGTGGAAGACCTGTGACAATGTGAGCAACAGCAGTTCTTGCACACCTCTGCCTTTTTTGCAAAGCTAATGGAAGGCCAGCAGAAACCAAGGACAAAGGCCTCAGGATGACCCACAAAGAAATTTCTATATCGTGAGACCAATGACTCTGGGCAACACCAAAGACAGAGTGGAGGACCTACATGTAAGCAGCTTTACTTTCTGTTCTTCAGTGGCCAGGTCTTTAAGAGGTGGGATTATTCCCCATGTATATGCTATGGAATTTCCTTTGCCACCTTCAGAAAGCTAGCGGCCTGATTGTCAAGAATGAAAAATCTTGCTTTGTTCTGTGTTCCTGTCTTCCTTTGTTTCCCTGCTGGTGGCTTCAAATCTCTCCAGATCTTTGCACACTCCTATCACACCCTATAGTTTTCCATGGATTCTTTGCACTCCATCTGCCGTTCAACTAACATCCGCCCTCCTTTTCTCTCCCAGGCACTGGTGAATGTGAAGTCAGGCTTGCCGGGACCTCTCCTCAGAATGCTCAAGAAAGATCTTCCACAAAAATGAATTAAGTCTAGGGTGCCACATTCAAGGCAACACAGTCATACAACAATGTTTTAAGCAAAACTTTTAAAACTGAAATAAATACATAAAACACTTCAACATAGAAAATCCTATGCTGTATAAGAAAACTTTTTGCCAGGTGGACACAAGTGAGAATCTAGTGTAGACTTTCAACCTAAGCTTTGAGCAGTGTCCCCATTTCTAATTGTAACAATCAGAAAGATCAATACAATGGAAAGGCGATACAAGAGGTGTAGTAACAGAGAGACTAACACAATAGAAATGTTATAAGGGAAGGAAGAAGGACTGCTGACCTGTCTCCAAGGATTTAGGCTCACAGGGGAAAATTCCACAAAGAAGGGATTTCCACAAAGAAATCCTTCCCCTGTGGTCAGTCAGCCCTTAAATGAGGTCTAAGAGAGATGCAGCCAGGCTCCATCCCCTTCCAGTCACACAGCTGAATTGCCTTCACCTGTGCTCCTGCAGCTGACCAGGTCCCCTCCCCAGGTGCTCAATCAGGGGTTCAGGCCGTGACTCAGCAGATACCATATATCTTTCTAGAGGAGAAACATCGCTGGTAAACTCCTAGCAAATCAGTAATGTTTTAATATTTCTTAATAACGTGAGCTAAATCAAACAGTGATTTATGAGCACAAGCCATAAGACTCAGTGGATTTTGAGTTAGTATCAACTTAGCCCGAAGAAGAGCAAAAAGCCACAAAAACTGAAAAGTTCCTCTGACATGCCTCTGGCAAAGAACAGAGGAAAGCAGTCAGCTGGAAATATCAGAATACTGATTTGTGTGATTAACCTCTTAAGTATCTTGGCCAGCATTAGAAAAATATTGCTTTCTAATGTTATACTTTCTCATTATCACCAGAATGTGATGTAGGCTAACTTATCCTTACAGCTGTACTTTCTAGACTGTCAGGACTATCTGGATAAACTCACATCACAAACTTTTGTAGCATAACCAACCTGCAAGCAAAACAGTTATTATTTGCCACTGCTGTCTCACAGAGAAGACACCAATGTATGCCAAGTGTACAAGGCTCAGACAACAGGAAGAGTCCTACACCAGTAAAGTTAGAATCAGCAAAATAAAGGATAGCTGAAAGACGAAGTCACAAAGTACGGATGAAAATGGTGCATAGTACTTCCACAATAACTGTAGCTTATTCTCCGCTGCCCTTAATATGATACTTTTGAAAAACACTACATTTCAAAAGTGTTTTTAATAGCAACATTTTTAATAGCAAGAGTTTAATAAGTATTTCGCATTGCAGCATAATGTAGGCATTTCCATAATTTTCTAAATGCTGGAGTACTTTTTTTTTTTTTTTTAAGTGTCTGACATGAGTAACAGTTACTAAAATATTGGACAATTTCCTCTGTATGACAACCCCTTACTCATCTTTTTAATTGCACTAAAATAATGGTACAATTCTACGCAGTATCTAGCCCATACAGTCATTATCTCTGGATTTGCTGCAATTGTTAAGTTCTCTCAAACACAATAAGTTTTTCAATGCGCAGGCACTTTCTAGAGACATCATTTTTGTTTTAATTGAATTCATAGCTCAAAATAAACAGTGCTTGCTTTTCATATTCTTTTGTAAGCATTAAATTTCCACTGGAACCACCAAGAACTCTGCATTTCCAATGTAACTTAACAGTAAAAATAATATCCAAGAGCAGTTAAAGATACATTAAAGGGAAAAACAAGCTGATTACTGGTGCACTTTATTTGATATCAACATTACTTTCTAGGCAGTACTGACAGTACTGTCACTATATGTGAAATTGTACATAAATAAGGAGAAATATGTACAGCTGATTCCAGCCTAAAGCTGAATTTAAAAAAAGAGGCAAGACTATCTAGCACAATGGGATAGGTCTCTGCTCTGCATAAAATGTTCTTAAACAGAGCCCACAAAATCAAGAAGCTGGCAGAAATGAAAGGTCCTTGGTTACAGTACAGCTCCTTCTGTTATTGGAGATGGAAGAGGAGGAACATGGGTAAAGGTTTCCCATCAGCACTGCCTACATACACAAATGACTGCCAGCAGTATTTTAATTTGAATAGAGAAGGATTCAACTCCAGTCTACTCTGTCCCTTTCCTCACTCCTGAATCTTTAAGCCAGTGTCTGCCTTCCTTAACTGCCTCTGAATAAATGCCATCGGTCAATTAGAGTATAGACAAGTCAATTAACAGAGAAACAAGGCAATATTCTACAGCAAATTGCATTATATTGAGTGACACTGGTCATTTCTACAACGTAAATTCTAGTCTGCAAGAAATAATGTCTGATGAACTTCACATTGGCTTTGTTGCAACTATAGGCAGATTACGTTGGCTTTTTTTTTTTTGCACCAGGCTCTATTCAAGCACTTATAGTGGATCTAAAGCTCTGTGTTCCAGCTGTCAGACAAAGAAAAGGCTCCTTTGTTATCAACTAACCTGAGCATATTAAGAATACCATCCTAATACACCATCTGAAAGATTTGTGCGTGCATGTGCTAGAAGTGTAAGAATAGCATGTAGATAATAAAAGGAATTTTCTTCAAAGGTTAATCTTCATATTTTTAAAAACCACACCAAAAATGCACAACAAAACAGCGCATTCTAGGCTAAGAGACAACAGCAAGATGATGTAGTGTTACTTCACATTGTAGTCTGAAAGAAAATAACACAGATTTTGAAATGTGGTGTACATTACATTGTGCAATTGTGATATCTATAGAAATATACTGGCTTGCAGTTCTGCTGAAGTTACCAGCTATGGGTCAGTAGCACCAAAATCAGAATGCAATTAGACTATTTTCCTTCTGCAGTAGGGCACATTGATGAAAATCTATCAAATGTTCTTATAGAAAGGATATCACATACAGCTGACTACAATGAAAATATAAACATGCACACACAACCTCAAACTGATTACTCTGCAGTGGGAAACTGCAAATGAACTTGAAGTTTTGCTCTACAAATGAAGAGTGGGAGATTGGGCAAAGAAATGTTTGTGGAAGTTGAGCTGACCAAAAAAGCAACTGTTTATTATGAATGAGTACCTGGATGCCATAATTTTGCTTTTTTCTTTTTCTTCTCCCTCACTTCCCAATTTCTCCTTCATGAGTTCTCCACAATAGTGGTCGATATTCCAAGTCTCAATTCTAACAGTCTATATAATTTCAAATATATATATAATCTCTTGTTTCAATGTTTCTTCTTTGTCCTCAATACCCTTTAAGGATTAAAACTTCATCTTGTATTAAACGGATACACTCTCCAAGTGCTCTGCATCAGTAGACTCCAAATCAAAAGCTGTTTAAGAACTATTAAAAGATGTCAGTGTAGTTGTCTAGTCCCATTTCTAATTTCCACCCTCAGTCACATTGTTCTGCATCATCCAGAAAGCCATATTCTACAAAAGATAGAAGTAGAGAATTTTTAAACTCAGTTTTGCAATCCAATTTCCTCTTCTCTGGAACACTCTTACCTCAGTTTCTCCCTTCTCTATTGCTCTGCCCCTTCATTCTTCTCCCTTGCCATATCCTCCATCTCAGCCAGCATTTCTTTAGTCTCCTTTCTTCCCTCAACAGTAATCTGGGTTCCTCCTTAATTTCTGTTGTTAATTCCTGTTGTATGTAGAAATTTGCTGCCAGATTTACAGACATCTTCCTGAAAACTCCCCCTATCTCCCTCACTGCATTCAGACTTCAATTGAAGGTTAGAATAAAGTTAACCTTCAGTGGAACACAGAACAAAACAGAGAAAATAAAGTGATTTAGCGATATGACATATAGGTGCCGTTTCTTTGGCTTACTAATACTGAAATCTTGACTGTTTTCTAACTACTACCATTCAACATCACTTTCCTAAGATTGCTTTGGTAGTAATGCATGCATAGAGAGAACAGAAATAATTTAAATCATTTTGGGCAGTGACAACTATAATTTAATCAAACAATTGTAAAGGAGAAAGAAATACAAAAAGTCAAACATAAAAGCTGTAGCCCTTTTTTTTTTTTCTGGAAACTCCCTCAAGTATACTTTGTCCAAGCAACCCCAATTTTCAAATTTTAAATATTTCACAAAACATCCATAAAGGCATCAAATTTTGTTTAAGAAAAAATTACAGTAGGTTTGAGGGTTTCAGAGCAGTGTGAAAAGTAAGCCCCTCTACTGAAACAGGTTCTCAAGCTGATCTGTAACAAAAGCACATCTCATTGCAAAAACCTCAGAGGAAACTTCCCCTGCTATCACACTGTGCTTCACATCAGCAGCTTCCTAGCTGCATCATATGGCAGAAGGCAATGACTTGCAGTGCAATCATGTTGCTCTGAAATATTCACTCTATTCCACATGTACATGCTACAGCCCTCTCAGTGCCTACTTCTTGCCCATGAACTGTCACAATGAAGCAAAGTGAGATCTTCCCTCAGATAAAACAGAATCCCAACGGAAGACAAACAGATTCAAGCAGCCTTCAGCCACGTCTTATAAAAATGATTCAACCAACACGCTGCTGAGTGATTATGTTTTCACAACTACTGTGGACAAGCTGCCCACCAGCAAAGGGCCCTCTAAGGATAACACTCCATACTGGAAGCAGTACACTTTCAAGGGCTGCTATTCTCTGAGTTCCACCTTAAAACAAAAACTCCTGCTCAGCAGGTTCTCACTCCAAAAATTACTTCTATCTGCTGAGCTATTTCCCCTTATACAGCCTGTAAACTTCTATTATGAAGATGAACAGATATAACACACTTTCCTTAAAACAGTAGCTTTGTGTTCTGCACCTGAGGAACAAAACTTTGAAAAACTGGAACTTCCACCACAAAATCATCATTAATAAATCAGAATATCCCAAGTTGGAAGGGACCCATCAGGATCACCTGTTCCAACTCCCAGCTCCACTCAGCACCACCTAAAATTCAAACCTTAAGTCTGAGGGTGTTGTCCAGTTGGACAACAGTGTGCAAAATTTTCTGCTTCCCATCCTCACCCATTCATTACATTTTTGGTAGAATTTTGTGCTGAAATAGCAGCAGTTTAAGAGAATTACAGGAAGGAAACTGCTAAGAGTTGTTTGATTTCCACACAGGAAATTCACAAAGGGATTCCTCAGTCTGCTCTGCATCAGAAAGGATGAACTGAAAAAAGGAAAGAATTAACATACAAAATCTCACCAACACAGATACATTTTCTGTTTTGCTGCTTCCCATAAGGCTCTGAAAACACTGAATGCTAATCAAAACATTATGGGACCCTGTAAATCCTAAGCATACATTTAGACAAAATTAAAGAATAACTACAGGCTTATGAGTGTGATCAAGAAACATCATCTAGAAACACTTTGTTCAGAGGCTTTTTTATGCATCTACATATACGTATGTTTTCAAGAAAAATAAAAAGCAGTAGGGATATACAGCATGATTTCATGGAAGGGGCTCTGTCCATGGCTGTTAGGCTGCATGAAGTCACGCTGTATTCTCTTAGGAGCGTGGTTGCCACAGAACAGCTACATCATCTCAAACAAATAGCACCATTTCTTTCAGCTTCTAAGTCTCCTCTCTTTAAAAATGTATATTCTAACAAGTGCTCTGCAAGAGCCTCATTAAGCTTAATTAACACTTTCATGAGATCTTCAGATAAGAAGATTACTATCATTACACAATATAAAGTGCTTCTTGCATAAGAAACCTTGTATAACTTGACCTTTTCTCATAAGTTGGTGCTTTTCTTGCACTTTTACTCAACTCTGCTCCCTATAAAAGACAGCTTTACTTCCTGGAATCATCTCTCAATCTTCTCATTTCAAAAACAGGTAAAATCCAGACTCTCTTTCCTATTTTTAAAAAAGGGAGTATTGAGTCCTTCCTTCAAAACAACAACAACAAAAAAAGTCTCTGTCTGCCCATTTCCCTTCCTGTTACACACATCTTACTCTTTCCACATTTATGATCTTCTTTCCGTCCTGGATTTTATGCAAGTCCCACAGTCCTATAACTGCGCTGAGGCCCCCATCTGGCAACACAGTCAAGAATGAAAGAACATCCCACTGACCTCAAAGTGTAGTCAGGCACCCAGCTGCACCCTACGCAGGTCCCATCCAAGTGAAGAACAGTTCCAGGGCACCCGCACCAGTCACTGCCTCCAGTAGCCTCTCCACCTGCTTACTAGAGCCTCCCTGGATAGAAATGTGTGCTGCCAGACCAGTATGTGCCTTGACTGAGAGCCAGGTGAGAACCAGAGCCAGGAGGAAAGGAGAAAGAGGTGCAGAGATGGATGGGATTTGGCCAGCAGAGGCAAGCGCAGGAGCACATGCCAGCAACAGAGCTCAGGCAGAGGTTCAGTTATAGCCACCTCTCATACGCAGGTTCAGAAAAGCAGATGCTGCAGAAAGGGCAAGGAATTTGCCATTTTCATATAAATTCACATACAAAAGAAGGAGCACCTTACAAGTGTAATTTTGTAGGGCCCGGAACTGCAACATGGAGGATGCAGGCTCTGCTTCAGCTCTGCAACCGAACTCTCCACATATTCCCTGCATGAATGTAAAATAAATGCATTGAAGCCCATTCTTTCCTGTAGCACATAGTAACTACAAATAGAAGCACTACAAGAAATAAATTCATTAGCACACAGGTTCACAACACTTAATATCTACCTTCTCAGTGAGTTACAATTAAATATAACTGCTTAGTATTACAACTAATTAAATTAATATTACAATTAAATTACAGCTACAGTAGTGAATTTTTATATGAATTTCACACCATGCCTACATATCCACAAAACCTCAGTAGTTTTATACAAATGCTGAATTTGTTCTACCATAGCAAAATAAACACTGTCATCTGACACTGCACCTTGATTTTGTCCAGCAGCATCTTCTGCCATTGGCATTGTTTGAACACCATGGCTTTGAAATAGTAAGGATTGAATGGATATGTCTAAACATCAGCCTCTATCGACTTTATTTTTCTTCTTCATATTCCTCCTGCAAATGCAATAGAAGATTCCCCCTTCCATACCCATTCAGCTGCTTTTTTCCTTACCTCAACTGGATGGCTTAAGAACTGTGGAAAAACATGTAAATAAGACAGATGGTATTTGCTGCTCTTTTATCAATCCTGTTCAGTGCTGCTCAGTAGTTTTCAAAAGTCATGGTAATTTATCACTTAAAGAATTCCAGATAGATCCTTGTTCCATTACAACCTTTTCTTCCCTGTTTTTAAAGAGGAATCACCTCTACTTACAGGAAACATCAAAACCTTCAACTATGCCAGAAAGAGAGACCAGAACTACAAGACACCTGCAATAACTCATTTCTGTTCTTTGTTTTCAGATTTCTCCTCAAAAAGCATGATCTTCCTACTCTTTTATTTCACCAGATTTGAATAGAAGCTGTGTACTGCGCTCTCCCAGCTGGAGCAGTGGGCCAGAGTTATCATGGCTTCCTTCACAGTTCTCTTCACTACATTCACTCTGACCCTGAGATGTGCTTGTAGCTATGTTTCTTTCTATACTGTTTCCCTCTTTCTACAACATATCTGAAAAAATATTTATCTAATATAATATTTCTTCAATACAAAATATTTCTTTAATGTAAAAATATTCCTTATATGTATATAAGCCAGATATATGCTCCTTCTTTTGTATGTGAATTCATATTAAAATGGCAAATTCCTTGCCCTTTCTGAACCTGTTTGTGAGAGCGTGGCTATAACTGAACCTGAATATAATATATATAATTATATATTATATTTATTGTATATAATGAACATATAATTATTTTATATACAATATATATGTATTATATTAATGTAATTTTATATATTTATATATACATAATAATTACTCAATGCATAGAAAAAGTGTCTTTTTGTATATTGAAAACCATTTATCTGAATTTTACTCCTCTTTCTTTTTAGGACAAATGTGTTAAGACACAAGGTTAAATATAGAAAAAATATAATTGACTGATGACCAAAGTTAATAGAACACATTTGACTCTGAAATATCACTCTTTGATGATTGTTTTGCTAGAATCTCAGTTAATCAGTGTTTGGATTGCAATTTAGCAGTGGTCATTTCTAAGCATGGCATTCTCCAGTGACAGTGAACATGTGAATGGCTTTTCTCATGTTATTTATTAGAGGGTTCACATTTCAACACATATCTGCTTCCAAACAATAAGCTCCTGTCAAGTCAGTGTTCCATCAAATCTGCCGATTGCAACTCATTTTCTGCTACAGGACAAGCTGACACATTCTATAAAGGTCAAGTGGAAAAATGTCCCTTCCACTACATCAATATCATAAGCTGGTAAAGGTCACTCCATCCAATAACTGCTAGGACAGAAAATAACCTTGCAGTCTACATGATTTAAAAGAAAAAAAAAGATATTCAGAACCTTCATTTTTTCCCAAGATGTGATGTACTAACATTAGTATTGTTTTCTTATGGCCAATGCAGTCTAATGAGAACAGCTTAACCTAGAGTTTCTACAGCTTTCACAAGTACAGAAGTAGAACACAAAATTCCTTGAGGACAACTTTTCTGTAAAAAATCTACAAATTAAAATCTGAGTACGTGTTACAGACCTAAAGCTTCAATCATTATATGGTTTCAAAGGGCTAAAGTCCAACTAAAATTCTGATTCCTGTGGTCTGATAAGCGATGTACTCATTTTATGGGCATTTTGTCTGAAGCAGATTAAAGTAGCTTGCCTAAAGTTAAAATATCCACAAGCAAAAATGATCAGATAGTCTTAAGTTTTAAGAAGTTGAAAGGTTGTACTTTTTTTCCCCTTATATCCTCCTGTCCCTGCATAAGTATTCATTCCCTCTCACCAAAATGTTTGTTTCCCCAAAAAAGTGTAGCTGTATTATTTGGAAATATGTAAGTCATAACGTATGAAATAATGCATTAAAATACCATTAAACACTGCAGCTATAGTTGTAAAGCTGAACAACAAGCTAATGCCCAACCCTCATCTCCAGGCAATGCCTGGGTTGCACTGCACAATGACAGAAAAGAAGGGAAAGGAAAACATCATTCATCTCATCTCACTTAATCAGTTCAAAGGTGGCTCATTTACAGTTCAGTATACTCTCAGTCTTCATTATTAATGAAAGTTTAAAAATTGAACACTACAGCATAAAATTCAGATCCTGTACATTAAGACAATTCTGAAAGAAATTTTGCAGTTACTAGGAAGATTACACTCCAGATTCTGAAGCCAAAAACCCGAAGGATCTCTCTCACCACAGCATTGCAGTAAGCACTCTGATTACGACAAACCTGGATGCCCAGTGCTTGCAGAGTTACCTAGGTCTTGCTAGACTTCCCCAGTGCCTACTGAATATTAGCAAAGGCTGTGTGCACCCTGTGCATGCTTTATTCTTCAGTTAAAGCCAGACCCCTCTCTTTCAATGTATTTCTCTTAATTTAAAAGAAAAAAAAAAAAAGGAGAGAGAGATAAGGAGAGAAGAATAGTACAGTAACTTGCAGCTCCTTTCATCGGTTTTCATTTCTCCTGCGAAGTGAAGGTTGGATGCAGGCCAAAGGATGCAGTGGGATTCTTCACAGACCTCTTCGCAGCCACTTCAGTTGCCGCATGAAAGAATGGAAGTGATGTTTGCTTCACCCTCTGGCATGTTTCCTAAGCATGTCAAATTCTACTAGTTATTCAAAGAAACTCAATAGCAACACTATCAAGACCTTAGACAGCCATAATGCAACTGTAGCTTTTTTCAGTAACAAGCACTATGAATGATGGCTGTTTCATAACTTCAGGTTACAAACAGCTGCAGTAAAGCACAACCAGAGGAAAACAAAATCAGTTTCAACGGTAGTTTTTTTTTTTTTCTAGCTGTTCAGCAAGGAACACAAAAGAATTTTATTGTTTTGTTGTTGTCAACATAGCCCTGTATTTGAAGAATCTTCCTTGAGACATAGATGCTTTATAGTAAGTTCAAAAATACCACCTCCCTTCTGGAAAACCTTACTTATGTTCACCAGGAAAATTCATCAAATGAGTGCATCATCATAAAAAGAAAATTTATCCTTGGCAGCTTTCTCCTACCTGAAGAGGTAAAGGCTTAAAAGTCCATATTTAATAAGCTAAACATAAGGAGTCTTATAGCCTCAGATGTCAGTAGGATCTTCAGGTGCACAGCCTGGAATGGTTATAAGAAGAGCCTAAATCAATAAAGATTTTTTGTTTGTTGGTTTTTCCCTTTTTTTTTTTAAATATATATATAAAGGAATGAAAAGTTCACAGACCATATCTCATACATTTCCAAGCACAACCCAGCGCGTGTGTATATACAACACAACATGGGAGCATTACACCAGCAGAAGAATTAAAAACTGTTGAAATGACAACAATGACAGACTAGGTCAGACTCATTTCCATCTAGCGCAAGATCCTGCCTACAGCAGTGACAACTGGCTGTTTCAACATTTCTAAGGATGGAAAGGCATACAGGGGCAGTCTGCCAATCTCTGGAACGCTGTACCTGCTCCTAGTGCCAGGAAATCCAAACAATTTCTTCAGCAGGTTCCAGAAATTACAAGGCTGTAACAGTCTATAGTTAATGCAATTATGCTATCATGAGTCTTGAGAAACAAACCTTCGAATGAAGTTCCAGAATGCTAAGTTTCCAAGACCTTTCTCAAAAAAAAATGTGTTTTTAAACAGATCTAACCAGAAGCCACAATCATGGTGTGATAGGTGATGAGTCAAATACATGAAAAAGTATATAAAAATACAAAAACAATTTGTGTAAAGTTTCAAAGCCCGAATGTAATTCTTTCAGAAACCTTTTACAGAATATTTCCCTCTGTACATTTACTTTACGTCTCTCTTTCTGAGCTTCACTGAAGATCAAAAGCCATTTTTATACTTTTTTCAAATAAATTCCACATAAGTTCTTCCTGATGCAGCTAAATTTACACCATCATCATTCTAATTTATATTCACCTTCTTCCTCCCCTCTTATTAGGTAGGAGAATTAGCATAAAATTGTCAAAGCAAATCTTATGCAAGTAACAAAAATGTGTCTTCTCCAATTCAGACATTCCCACTTCAAAAAATTATCTTTGGAATTCAAATAACTCAGCATTTTTACCTAACCTGACTCTTTAAATTACTTCTTTTTCTTGCTGCTCCACTCCCAGTAGCGAAGGCCATCTGGAAATTTCCTACAGGTAGTAAAGATAGAAGTAAAGGAAGATAGTAAAGGAAGAATGTAAATTCATGGAATTACTAGAAATAGAGAAACAAGGGAAAAAAAGAAACAGTGGTGGATGTGATTAAGAAGATGCAAATGTTCCCACCTGTACTAAAAGGCATGGCAGAGAACACAAAAGCTGAAAAGTCTGACTGAATGTGATCTATTCAGCTAGGAGGTAGCAGTAAGAGGGAGGAAATCTAAAACCGGGGTACTTGAGGCCAGGTATTTATCATAACCTCCACCATTCTCATGGAAAAATCACAAAGTGGGAAAAAAAAAACAACCAACATGTTTCAATGTAAATGCTTGCATTTAAAAAAAAAAAAAAAACCTACAGAAATCCTTTCATTCATCCAAAATAGGTATGTCTGACAAGGGCAAGGACAAAACTCCTGGCAAAAAAAACAAAACAGAGGTACAGTTCTGTTCACTGTTTGCCTACAAAACCAAAAAGTTTAATACAGTCCATTCATCCATTCATGTTATGCCTTTTCCTATTATCCTTACTCTGCCATCACATGTAAAGGCTTGAAGCTTCTGGGACATGGAACTTTGTTAGGGACTGAAAATAGCCTACAGAATTTGACCCAAGGTATTCTTGGCTAATAGAAAAAATATCACATAGAAGCACACTGCCATCACCCAAATCCTTTTCAGTAGTTTCCAGGGAAATTCAAATCACTGGAGTTTAACTGATGCAAACAGATATACCATGAGAAGCTCCCTCCAGCATCAAAGAGCACAATGGCTTGGCCTCCAGCCTGATTGTTCCTCAGGTTCCTGTGGTGCTATGGCAAATATAAAGGAAGGCAGAAGAACTTCATCTGTAGTAAAAAGGTCAATAGCTTTCCAGTCTAGTGAAAATTAACTCACTAAGTGAAGGATAAGGAAGATGCACCTGTCGTCATGCCTATGCCTTGATTTCAGGTTACTAGGAGACAGATTGACTATTTTTATACCTGCTCTGAAGCTCAGAGGACAGCTACTATCAGTGCAGTTCATTGCAGGAGCTATCAACTACCACCCTCAGATGACCACAATTACAAGTAGAGAAGCAAATCTAATTCCTACACAGCAGGAGACAGCAGCAGCACAGTCTAACGGAGCCTGCTGGCTGAATGAATGCATACCAAGAACCCAGGAGAAGATGATGCAAGGACTCAGAGTAGGAAATGCGAGGCACATGCCAAGCATGTTCCTGAAGTACAGGGAAAATTTACTGCCAGGAAAGATCCTAATATCATAATGCAGAAGGAGAAAATGACAGAAGAGCAGGAAAGCAAGTTTCTTCCCTTCCAGACACAGAAGTTCACCATAGCATCCTGTACATGCAGGCTGTACTCTTCTTTTCCAGGTACAGTTCTCATGTTTGGAAGACTGGAAACCTTCATTTTAAAAGAGCATCTACTAGGGCTGAATTGCACAGCAAGAACCTGGTCAACTCACCCCTGTCAAAGCAAAGGCAGTAAAGAAAGAGCCACTTGATAGCCTTTCGCCAGAGTGAAGTACCAGGTAACACATTTCTAAACAAACACATGCAGAAGCCTGTTGTCAGCGCGTACTGCAACAGAAGCCCAGGAGAAAAGTTCATGAGGATAGATGTTCTGACTGATACATATTTCCCACTGGGTTTACCCTGGAAATTAATGTTCCCTTTTTTATTATTGTTATGCACACCCATTTCACTAGCAAGAAGCTGCCTATGCTTGGAAGTTACCAGGCAGCGATGAAGCAAGCAGCCACACAAATACCTATAGGAAAAGCCACACACAGCAAAAGCACTGCCCACACAAATACTCTGCACACACAGGAAGACACCAAACATGACATACCACTGCTAAACATTTCCTAAATCTATAGAATCTTTTCCAAAGTGATATTGGAGGTCAAATTGGCCTCCTCCCTGATAGGTAGGATAGTCATTAATCCAGCAGGAGCTGAGAGTGATTAAGTTATTCTTTAAACTATTTGAACCTACCTGAGCTCCCAAGGAGAGCTCTCTGACTAGAACTAACGTTGCTGCAGCTTCATCCTAACCTTCTATAGAAATCTTGGGCAGTTAGTTAACCTTATCTGAGCAGAATATCAACACCAGTGTCTCTGAGCCTCTCTTCTGCAAGGAGTTTTGTGCTGTTGCTTTGCTCCTCTTTGTATCAAAGACCTGTGGCCCCTAGCTGGCCCCAGTACCTTCCACCCACTCACTCAGAAGCTGAGATGATAGGTTTGTGCTCTGTACTTTAAAGAACTCCAACTGTCAAGAGTCAATTGGCCTGTAGATGAGAATTGAATAAAAATCTAATATTTCACACTGTTTTCTTGATTTTTCCGAAGGTTATGCAGTATATTTTGTCATAAGTAGCCTTTCTGGCTGCCCACCAGGGCTGTGCAAATACTTTCTGTATCCTTCCCAAGGTATTTAAAAAAAAAACTCTACACCACAAATAGCATTTAGTAATATTTCTTTTAGGTACGTATAGGAAATATTTGAAAAAATGTGCACTGTTGAGTCAAATGACAGAAAAATTTTGAATATTAAAAATATTTCGGTGAATTTAAGTGGACATACAATATATCTTTGTAATGGTGAGGGAAAAGAAATTAAGATCTTAAAAACGCATGAGAATGAAGATGTGCCTAAAACAGGCATCAAGCATACAAATCAGAACCACCAAACATCCACATAATTCTTTAGATCAGACATTGCTACACAGAGAAATATGAGCCCCACAGGAATCTGCCTTACATAAAGGGAAGTAGGAAGAGGGACCTGGAAAAAAAAAAAAAAGCCCACAGCACATATGTTGGTTAAGAATTCTGCAAGGTCTAGGCTCTCTGCTGCAGCACTAGAACAAGTAGACAAACCAATGACCTGACAAACTTGCTATGGAAAGAAGTAACTTGGGCAGAATCACAGAATGACAGTAGCACGTGCAGAGAATTCTGGAGCAGAACTCTAAGAGCTCACATTTTCTAACATAAATATAGTAAAGGCTGACTCTTTGGGAAGGGAAAGTTTGTAAGAGCAAAGAGAATAAGATTCTCAGGGGAACTAATTTTCCAATCCTTCTAACTTCTGAAATAAAAATTGATTTTGTAGACGACCATTTCATTTCTTCATTAGTTCCTCTTAACAGCATTTATTCTGAAGGATAATTAGAGGCACTTCACAAGCAAGTTTCTGTTAAGCAATTATACCCTATAAAATGAAAGCAATGAAGAAAGGGCACGTAGACAAATTAAAGCAGGCACAGCATGTAGGGCAGACAGCCTCTAAAAAGACACGGATGCTGTTGCTTACACTCAAGGGAAGCAAGGAAACAAGGCCTGACATCACTAATAGCACACTCTCTGCAGGAACATACATGGAAGCATAAGAAACTCTTGCACCGGCTTGAGGAGTCAGAGTCCAAGTTTGCTTCCTTAAAGCTGTAACCCAGAGGATGCTTGTCCAGCAGTCCAGGCAGGCCACGAATCCCTCACAAACAACCCTGGCCATTACACAACCTACATTCCTTGTAGCCATTAAATAACCAAGCTCTGACTTGGATAGGAACTGGATTTACTTTTCTCCTCATCTGATCAAAAGCAGAATTTTCTTGATACCTTTACAAGCAAAAAAAAAAAACAAAAAACAAAAAACAAAAACTCAGTTTCACATTTTTTTGAGACAATGTTTTTCGACTTGCACTCAACAAGTAAGAATTCCACGAAGGAAGAGTCAAATACAGCTCCACTGCTTTGCTACCTGGTCTGCTTCTAAATAACTCTTGCCTGCTTACACTGGGGAGTCATTAGAGAGCTGTTCAGAGACATGCAGTCTTACCTTCTTGTTGCTCAATTTAAAAAGAAAGTGCTTTTTTTTCCTGAGAGAATAGCAATGAAATAGCTTTGCTGAGCACTTAAGTCTGCTCAAAAAATGTTCAGACTGAACAGAGCATTCAGTACAACACCTACAAATAAGTATAGCCTAAATATTTTGAAAGCAAGAAAGAGAGAAACATCTCTAACATATCTTGCAAATATCATGTTCAACCAATGAGCAGAATTGCACATACATGACACAAGAAGATGAAACACTGTCCTTGTGAAAGAAAAAAATGAACAAGTTTGGTAATAGCACAAATAGAACACAATGGGGAAACAAAGACCAGTTCCTGTCAAATACTTATATTATTTTAAACTCTTGATCCTCCTCCCCCTAATTCCTGAGAAGCAGACAACTCCTGAACCTTTCTGCTCAGATGGCACTAGCATAACCAACTGTCAAAGCCTGTCTTCAGCTGAGACAATTTAGGTAATTTCCACTCTTGCTCGTAAATGTTTTCTCCAGCAACAAGAAATCAAATTAAAATATTTCAAACTTACACCCCTGCACTAAGTTATGAATTTGGGTGCCGTGTTTACAGATAGTATTTCACATTGCTTTTAATTACTGGTGCACTCTGAGGTCTGTTATTATTTTTCTCTTTAAATGGCAGCTCATGGAGAATCTGCTGTCCGTGGATAACAAAACATGGCATTTGGCTTAATGGCTTGTATGCATTGGGAGAAGGTTGGGATAAGCTTAGCACCCTTTAGTAGCCAGAGCTACTTTCTTTAAAATGAAAAAATAAGACTTCAGAAGAATTATTAATGTGCTATTGAGCTTTCTGCTTCCACTTCACCAGCCCTGACTCTTTCTCAGATTGATTTCCCTTGAATGATATTTGACAGAAGGATTTTTTGAGCAATAAATCCCACTAGTAGGCTGTCCACTGCAGTATGGTATGCAGCAGGGACCTTCTCTCACTGAATTCCTGTATGGTCATCATTAAAAGAGGCATATAACTTCAGCAGATTCTGCTGAGAAAGTTCTTGCTGTCACTGGGGAATCAGAGCAAAAAGAGCCCAGCACAGAGCAGCCAAAATTCATTCCACTAACACTGGAGCATTCGACAGCAGTGGAAGTCACCTGTGCCCTTGAGACTGAGCAGATGATGGTCAAAACAAAGAGGGGAAAAAATACAAACCCTTTTTGGCAAAATATTTGAATGCTTTTTTTTTTTTTTAATATAGAAACAGACCATCAGATACTTGAGCTCAAACAAATAGGAATTCACGTGCACTTTACAAATTCTGTAGGTCCAATTTATTGTGGTCTTAAAGCTCTTTGAACTCTTTAGCTCCTCCAGAAAGTTCAACCATGCTATAATTTCCTACAACTCAGCTCCTTTCCTTCTATTCCTGAGGCCTATATGAAATGTTGTAATTTAGATGTCATTAAAAGATGGAAATAAGATGCTGCTTCCACCTGGAACTTAACTATATTTAGGACTATACTCCACAGATTTAATGCACTGCTAAACCACACTTCCTGGCTATAGCATTTCCTTTCATCCCATAATCCCACAAAAAACTGAAATCCTGCCATCTTTTTCAGGACAGACATGCCTACAAAGCTATGGATCTAAGTTAGGTTCCCTCTCCTCTCTTTCCTAAGAAAGGCCTCAATTCTCAAATCAACCTCAGGTTTGCTTTAATGGCTTGCAAGGTCATTTGTTTTCTTTGGAACATGTTTTTTCATGTACAGCAAGACCCTAACTGCCTCTTATGCTTATTTTAGCATGCCAGCAGCAATCATTTAATGACCTATTCCACTAACTGCCATTGGTCTCACAGATGAAGTGGCTGTAATGAACAGACAACAAAACAATTTGCTCCCTACAAGAACCAACGTAACAGAGAGAGGAATTTGTACAGCAACTTCAATACACACAATTCAAATTCACAACGACTAAATATATGATGATGTAATAGATGGAGACACAGAGTAAACATCAGCAAGGTCAGCTGAAAGAAATGTCATCTTTTTGGCATAAACAACCATTCCTAAAGCTTGCAGCTGCTCTGCCTACGTTATGCAAGTCTTCTACTGTAAGTAAAGCTGAGCATTCAGTCTCACCGTTAAGGCAACTATCTCAGAACAGCAATCCATTCCAGAAAGTAAGCCTCTCCTCTAGCTGATGACCCTCTTTCCGCACATCTGCTGCATTGTCTATACCATTCCTGTAAATATATCTGTATTTCATAAGCTCCTCATTACATTAACATTTTTCAGGAAAAAAAATGTTTTGGTAAGTGACATAATATTTGGGAATGCATCTTCAGTAGATAACAGAGTATGCTTGCACATAGTTATAGAGGGGTGCCTTGCATTTTTCAAGGTGCCTTGCATTTTTCAAGAGTTTAACTTACTCTTTTGTAATGGCTTTCTGTTGTTTTGGGGTAGTAAACCAATTCAATAATCCCTTTACAAAAGCTACATGAGATTTTTTCATATGCATTTGATAACATTAGGTAAATTCACTTACAAGTTTGTTTTGATTTTGTTTTGCATCATACACGTCTCTTTTAAATTACAAAATGTTTTGGAAGTAAAAATAATTAGTCCAAAAAATGATAAAGCAGAGTTTAAGAAACTGTCTGATAGTCACATCCCTATTGATATGCCATTCTCAAAAGCCACAATTTGCTTCAATAACACATACAATTCTACAAGTGTCATATTGCTGGTGAGTCTGCATGGCTGACATTCACCTTTATAATCTGAAGATGAAAAAGTCACAGAAACACATGCTAGCAACTCCTCCACCTATAACTTCAGAAGACTTCCAGCAGCCCAAATGAACATGTCTATAAAAGAATAGTGCATTTTTCTTTAAGTTAAATTGTATTAATTCTTAAGAATTTCCCCAACAGTAACCAGAAGAAAATGCTGCTTGTGGTGGAAGCACACATGCGATAGTTCCCCTGAATATTTCCGCAGCTTCTGAATTTTTCCAGCTCCAGGGATTTCCAGAGCATGTTTTTTGTTGTTGTTTGCTTGTTTAGTCCAGCCTGCCCTTGCTGTCACTCTGCATCCAGAACATGCCTTAATGAAGAGATCTTCATGCAATAGACACCTGAACCATTAGACAGTACACACCATAGAATCATTTTCTTTGGTTTGTCTGGAACCTGAATCATTGTATGCCCCTTTGTTCTTGTACCAGGAGAGATCTCATACAGTTCATCTCTATTTGTATTTAACTACCCTCGTGCCATCTCATCCTGTTCAACAACTGTGCACATGAAAGCTTACGTGTGCTTAATAACGTGTGCTTAAATGCCTTATCATAAAATGGCTTAGTTCAAAAGGGATCTTAAAGATCATCTAGTTGCAAACCCACTTAAAATTCACAACATACCATGTTGATAATTTAGAGAATAATTAGAGAAGCAATTGTCATATTTTCACCCTAAAATTTCAGCGGTAGGCACAAAGTCTACCATTTTATAATGTGAAGCTAGAACTGTTTCATTCCCACATAAATCACAGTAATATTATCTATACAGCAATGCCTACAATGCATTTCACTATAACACTATGAAATCAGTTGAACAAAGCTTATCCAGCTAACTGGACAGCTAGACAACTAGAGAATTCAAAAACCCTTCCTAAGGCTGGCGTGTCCAATAGTTTGCCAGGTTATGATCAGATAGTTAAAAATATTTCTCTTGTCCAGGAGGTCACAATGGCCTTCACCCTGCAGTTTAACTTCATCAACACCTGTGGCTACAGTCATAGACTGATCTTACCCAACTGCCTCACAACACAAGAGGGGAAAAAAAAAAAAAAAAAAACACCCCCCATATACTTTGCAAATCTAAAATCTTAGATTTTGGTTTTGTGTAAAAAAAAAAAAAAAAAAAAACATTTACTCAAGACAGAGTAATAAGTATTAAATTCATATTGTTATGCATGTCAAATTCAAGCCTTTGTCTTCTGTGAGCTTTCACTTAGCATGCCTTGCACACCAGCATTTCAGGACACAGCAGTTAGTATTTGCATCACACTTTCAAAAGCGTGCTTATTCAGGCAGAGGCAGAGTTTGGAAACAAGATCATTTCTAGTTCAGATAATTAGTAATTCTCAATGCTAACTCAGCTGCATCTGTTACAAGGTCAAGGTTTTAGAGTTGGACATTAGGACAGCATAGAAATATCTCAGCAGGTCAGGGGGGAAAGAAACTCTGGAGACTCACTTATTTTTAACAAGGCCCTTTTTTTCAGACTTTTATTACAAGTGCTCTATTCTACACCACCATCACCAGCATTCTGTTGCAACACAACAGGTGCTTTGTATGTTGCCATAGCATATCCAGACTAAGTCTGGTCTTGTTCTTTACTGCCCCTGACAATGTCTCAGGAAGTTTAATGAACCCTAGCACGGCTCCTAGCCATCCAAAAATTAAAGCCTTTTCCCCAGGACTTACTTCTCCGGTGGGCTACTACTAGTAAGGAAGTGAAGGCACTTGGAAGTGTTGGAGGGGTGCATAAATTAACACCCACAAATAACTGTGGAACAGTATATTCTGCAATAACCTAATTGGAAAGGCTGTAAATCTTTATTTCTACTTGTTCCCAACATCATATCTGAGTTATGCAGATAGCACCTTACTTTGCTTTCTGTTCAAATTTGCCATACATCAAACAAATCCAATTCATCAAATTCATTTAATTCTTCATGCCTTAAAAATCCCATTGCACCTGGAGATGTTCCAATCACCATACAACTCCCTCAAAAAAATCAAAATCAAACAGAAATTCTGACTAACACTAGACTGATAGGATGGTATGGTATCTGCAGCAAAAGCTTAAAACTCACAGCACACGAGGTCTGTATAATCAGTGAATATACAGATGTTATAATTAAGAAATATACAAGAAATAAACAAGTTATTACACTAAAGAAGAATGGTTGGAAAGCTTACCCTTGTCCTGGGCTCATTGAGAAGACTCCAAGAGGAGGGATCTCCAAAAGAGATTCTTCCCCGGTGGTAGTCAGCTCTTAAATGGGGTCTAGGAGATGTGAAGCCAGGCTCCAACCCCTTCCAGTAGCACAGGAGAATTGCCTTCACCTGTGCTCCCAGGGCTGACTCATTGCTCACATCAGCTGGTCAATCAGAGGTTCAGGGTGTGATTCAGCAATTCCCATACAAGGTCATTTTGTACACTCCCACTGGCAGCCTTCAGTCTCTTAACATTTTCTGCAAAGCTTCCTATTGCACAAGAGCAATAGGAATTGAAATTTCCTGTCTTTACCTTTCCATTGGTGCTTATCCCTATCATTACTTAAAAAAAAAAAAAAAAAAAAAAAAAAAAAAAGCTAACAACAACTTTTTACTACTTTAGCCATCTCCCACTTTCCATAGGTGACAGATAAGAAAGGAATGTCCAAAAAAGTTACACACACCAAAGGCAGCACAAGGAAATATGTGGAGGTCAGACATGCCTACCCAGCTATGAGTACTCCCAAGTATGGTCAGTTGGTCTAGGAACATGAGTGGGGAGGGACCAAATGGAAACCTCAGAAGAAAGGAGGAGTTAACTGATTCAAGGCAATCCCACTTTGCAGATGAGTTTGACAAGTAATGGAAGGTTCATAGAGGTCTCCAATAAAAGCATCTTAAGGAATTCAGCCAGATATCATCCAGCAATCAGCAATGAGTGTTATCAGCTCCACATAGAGGACTGGCACTGAAAGTCTTTCATATTAGCTTTCAAGTTGTAGCTACAGCCATTCAGCACATATTTAACCCCCAATTACATGAAAATTGTGCTACCATGCCATCTCATGCCATCTAGCAGTTTCTGTCCACATTCAGTTATCTATTAAGCAGGCAATAATTGAAAATAGAAGGCTCCACTCCCCTGAAAAGCATATACCTGAAGTGTAAGACAAGAGCAGCAAAATCAATTTCTAGTTGTTGGTTGAATTAATAGTCTTACTGCCTCCAGAATCACATTGCAAATGGATGACAACTTTCTTATTTGGAGTTAATATTCCTAAAGAGGAAGGGAAAGATAAATCTGTCCTGAATATATAAATATATAAATAAAAGGCTACATGTTTTTGCAAGTGAAAAGTAAGCAGATGGGCTGTGTATCAAGAAAGCCGTGTCACTCAGTCAGTGGGTACTGTCCAGATAGCATATCAACACTTCTCATGAGCTACACCCACCAGAACTCCATGCCTCAAACTGCAATTCAGCAAGTACTCTAGTCAATTACACATAACTGCTTATTTTGTTCTGATTTCTTTGTTGCTTGTTTGTTTGTAAAAGACTAGCCAGGCTGTCTGGGAACAGCTTGGCTGCATCATGGACTGAGAAAGAGTCCTGCTATCAGAGGAGGGGTAGCCTGTGGTGTTAGTTTTAGATAGCAGATGGCTGGGAGTAGAGAGCTTCCAAGCACATGGCATGCCAAAACTTCAGCAATTTTCTTGTACTCAGGCAGCTTCCAGAAGCCCAAAATGTAGCTGAATCTTTCTACACTGGCCAAATTAAAAGAGGACATAGTAGAAACCCATAAAATACTGCTGCTTCCTAAAAAACATTTGGGCTGCAGATATTGCGCTACTAAAGTAAATTCCTCTTCAATATTGACTAAGGGATTACAGATAAAGAAAACGTGGGTGCATTTTCTAAGTGTGGGCATGAACCAACCAATAGCAAGATCCTGTTCTGCCTCAGGGAGGCATGGCAGACACTGAGCAACAGAGCTAAACTGAGAGGACTCATCCAAAGTGCATCCAGAAGTTGCTGACCATGCGTGTGCTACACCTCTAGTAATAACCACTACATTTAAACATAAAGTCAGGGTTTTTCCTGCTGTCTGACAGCACGATAAGGAGTTTCACACCTTTAAATTGTAACTAACTCAATTCCTTTTTCAACTCTGTGAAATAAAAAAGAACAACAGACATGACAAATAATAAATGGGTATGGATATTTCTAAAAAAAAAAAAATGTACAATTTCATTTTCAGACTGGTGTCTTAAACAAAGAAACTCAGACAAGATGGAAGAGTTGTGAGGTTGCTATTCTGTTGCATAGAAAATCAGGTTTAATTTATTCACACACTTCAAACAAGCACCTGCTTTCCATAATCACGCAAAACCTTTTCTGAGGTTATATGAATTTTTCAAAGACAGGATAAGCAAGTTAATACAAAGATGATTTGATTCTGATTATTTGCTTGAGCAAATTATCTTCTCCCCCACCCCCTTAAAAACTTTATTCCAGTAAGATTAAAAAACAAACAAACAAGGTGTCCACCATCTTCTACCTCATCAGTAGCATCACAATTCATGCTTTTTTCAATATGCAGCTAAGTTTAAGGATTCTACTTCTGGAAGTACATGCTATCCTAACTATAGGATACATCCAAGGCCAGATTGGATGTGGTGCTGGGCAGCCTGATCTGGTGGGCAGCAGCCCTGCCCGCAGCAGGGGATAGGGACTGAATAGTCTTTAAGGTCCCTCCAACCCAAGCAACTCCAGGATCCTCATTCTTACTAAGCTAACTTGCATTCATTATCTGTCCCATCAGGAAAACTGCTTGTCAAGAAAACATCTTATTCCAAGTACAGTAAAATTTCATCTACAAATAGTTCTATTAACAAAAAAAAAAGAAAAAAAAAAAAGAAATGAAAAAGAAAAAAGCAAGATACCTGTCACCCGCTTGAAAGTCAAATTGGTTTAAATGTTTTAAACCAATGATTACAAATAAAACTTAACTAAAATAATACTTTTCCTCTTCAAAACACAAAGAAAAAATTGGAAAGACCAACCTAAAAATGAAAACAGAATAGTTGTGTGTATACTTATACCTGAAATAACACCAGGGCACATGAGCCAGTACTGTAGTTCAGCAGCTAGTCTCAGTTTTGACACTGTATCACCAACCCCTCTGCCATCTGTACCATGTGAACTTTGGAAGTTGGGAAACCACAGGAAAGAACAGGAAAAGGGCTTTAAAATGCTTAGGCAAAAGATTTGCACTGAGCAAAATACATTTGCTTCTACTGCAAGCACAGCTCCCACAGATACAAAAATATACTTTTTTTCCCTCCTGCATTCAGCAACATGTTTAACCTTGGAGTTGCCAAGTTCCATCACAAATAATGAGCCATGACAACATTCCAAGTGATCCTTGGTGAACAGACTGATTTTTACTACATGCTATGCAAAGCAAAATGCTGTTATCATGTTCCCATGGTATAGTACCTGCTTGGAAAATATACAGTAATGTGGCCATCAAGAGGAGATCACAAGTAAATACAGAAGCAACTAAGCTACTTCCAGATATTTAGTCACCCAGAGGCACAGAGTGAGCAAAAAAAAAAAAAAAAACCAAGAAAAACCCTGATGTCTCCTATCAAAATTATGTGAGGATTGAGGATGATGTTCATTTCTTTATATATGTATCTGACACAAGAAACGTCTGTGTTTAAACAACACACATTCAGTGAGCATGAAGAGAGGAGTTTGGTGGCATCCCGCAGGTCTCATAGCACCCCTCTGATTTGGTGACCTGCAGCAGAGGAGCAGATGCGGGACAGGAGGGAAGACTCTGCCCCCAGCTGAGCCTCTGCTGCTTTCAGGGTGCAAACATACAGCGCTGCCAGAAAGCATGGGAATAAACTGCACTTATTTGAATGACTGATTAAACCCTCTAACCACGGCAAGACTTCAGGAAGGCACAGAACACAAACAAGTAATGGCAAAGACATTTCTGCTGTGCTCCTCCTAAGCTTGAGGGGAGGAAGCTGAGGCTTATAGCATTTAAACAAGCTCTCATGACTCCCACAGACAGTGGAGGGTTGTGGTTCTAAACATCCCTCACAAAAAAAATATCATCTCACCTTCAAGAAATAGGTGATGTATCCTTAGTCCCTACCTGTTTGCAACAAGGTATTTGTTTATGGCTGTGCAGCGGGAGAAACTTCCTGTTATTTCTGAGTCTGTCTCTTGCACCATAAGGGAAAAGAAAGCAGTGCACCACTTCTCCTTCTCTGTAGGTGCAACATTTTATTTGCACTTCAGATTCAAGATTTACTAGAAACTATGGCAATTTTCACAAAGCTCTGGAGAACAGGAAAGCATTCACGTCATTCAGATATTTGACTTCAAGATGCTATGTTTGCAGGAGCACACAACGTAGCATTATGCATAGCTGTGCACATTTAGCTATTTCATTCCCTGATAGCAATATTTGGCAATAAAATCCCATTTAAAGAAGACTAATTTCAAATTTCAGCTGAACTAAAATTGGTACCGGGCCAACCTGTAAGCTCTGTAATAAGCTTTCAAACTATACTTTTACACCACTCAAGTCTTTGTATTCTTCTAAGAGCAGGGGCTCTTTAGTTCTAAACACAAAGGTGGAAAGCTCAGGAAGAGGAAGGAAGTGTCACAGCTCCAACTCTTCTTGCAGAGCCACAACTTCTCCATATATGTCTTTCCCAGGAGATAATCTGCCTATGTTTCACAGGAGAAAAAACTCAGAAGTCAGTTCAGGTGTCAGGATAATAATGAAAAGTAGTTTCACACACATTAAAACGGCTGATGGTTATATTAGAAGAGGAGCTAAGACCAATAAGATAGAAAGTAGGTCAAGGACTCGAAAACTGAGGAGAAAATTAAGGATACACAGTCTCATACTACACAGTAACATGGCATTTTCTAGGAGCACTTGCATCAGGATAACGTTCCACTTCTCAGAGATGCAGGAGCCCAACACAAAATCTTTCAGGTGCCTCAGTATCTAGACACGTAACATAACAAATGCTTTCCACCCATATGAGCCAGCCTTAGCAAAAAGAGAACAATTCCACCCTCAGATACTCCTCTTCGCCTTTGTCCTGGTCCAGCTTTTATTCTGATCAATGAGATCAGTTTTCATCCAGACCATTTTCCTGAGGGAAATAAATAGAAGGCTGCCAATTGCCCTCCATGCTACCCGTGTGAGAATCAGGGTGGAAACTGGAAAGGGTAGTTGATAAAAATCAGGGATAACATAACAGTGGTCCTGTTTTGAATAGACCAAACTAGCAACCAGGGAGACTACCCAAGAATTCTCTGTGCAAAGCTAGAAAACTACAGGGCATCACACGCCGATCTTAAGTCTGATATGTTTGTTTGTTTTTAATTGAATTAGATGAGTACCCAGTGAATTCTGGCTAAAAATCTGAAGGAACCATATGCACTTAGTACACAGCTGTCAGAAAGTCTCCTACCAGAAACTCAATCAAAAGGCACATAAAGAATAGTAAGCATACTATAGTTAAAACACATATCAATAACATCTATTCAGTTTGACAGAGATTAAACCAATGAATGTCTACAATATGCTCAGCTGATAACATAGCTAAAGGTTTTCCCCTTTGGGAAACATCATACTAGAAGAATGACTTGTGAGACTAGCAGACTTTTTTTTTTTTTTGTCTCCTATACTGACAAGGCTTTGAGAGGCCAGCAGAACCACCTACTCCCCAGACGCTGTTAAAACACATTTGAGTTACCTTGGTTATGTTCCCTCCCTCCCACGTCTTTCAAACCCCATGGTAAAACTGCACAGCTCGAAACATTAATTTTGATAGGAAAGCTGCAAGTTGGTGTGCTCTCCATTCCCCCAAAAAAAACTGAGGAAAAATATGGAGAGAAAGGGTAAAACTGTATTTTTCCACCTGCATTCTCTGAATTATCAATGCAGCTTACTGAAACACTTGCAGTACTTTCCAAACAAAGATAAATCTGCTGGGAAGAATTTCATCTAGGATGAAACTTCAAGATTGTCAAAATATGATTATCTGAACACAGACTGCCATACCAGAAAATAAGAAACCTGAGATGTTAATGGATGCTCTAATTATTAACACACAGCTTATCAGAAGTGCCAATCCATTTGAAAAGCACTATTCAAATATAAATACTCGACACCAGATGTATCATCATTCTTTAGGTGCTTTTTATTCAACTCAGTGGACATCAAGTTAATCCCACAGGACAGTATCATTCACTTTTATTATAGCTACTGACCTCATTTTTCTGTGTTAGAGCTCTGCTGTAGTGTCATGACTAAATGTGGCAAGCAACAAATCGCACCCTGTCAGCAGCCAGGGCCTGTCCTTTCTCTTTTCAAAGCTTTAATTCATTTCTGTATTTTTTAAAGTCATGCTGCTTCATAACAGCTGATCCAGATGGTGGCTATTCGCATTTCAACCTTCCCACATGGTGATGTTGCTCAAGAAAATAAAAACTGTTGCTACCTGCTGCTGACCTACTTCTCCCTTTAATTTGTTTCCTGCCACATTATAGAATGAACAATAGAGTTCATTGAACTCGTCTTCCATACTTAACCACTGCAGTGTAAAAAATACAAAATAAAATTAATTGGGGGAGGAGTGGAATGAGAGGAAGCAGCATGATTCAGGGGAGGAAGGAGGGGGCAACTCTCACCTCTATCATAATCATCTGCTTCTATTGCTTTCTGCTGAAGCCTCTGAATCCGTAATATCATGGATTTTACCTGTGCATAGAAAAAAAAGTTAGTTATATAGAAGTTACATGTAAGAATCACTATTAATCTCTACATAATATAAATCTACAGAATTACTATTACCTCACTAGAATGACCTTGAGAATTAAACCTCACATTTGTTAAGTAGACAGACCTACTGAAATCAGCTGAACTGCAGCCACTTCAGTCAAGAATGGCTTTGGTCCAAACATCTACAAGGGACATCAACAGCTTTTCTTGAAAAGCAAAACAGATTGTGCGATCATAGGATATTTTTCACCCTTTTCCAAGTAAGGATTATTATAGGATTCTGTCAACCTAGCATCTACTTCTGATCCCATTCTAACTCAGTGTTCTGTTCTCTAGCCCACTTAATTTTGTGGCTGTACAAGTTTTGCACGGACAACATCCAGAATTTCAGTATGCAAACAAAAAGAGAATTGTAGGATGGATATTTTGGATCGAGAATACTCAGATTAAGACAGAGAGAACTGTGCTCAATTGCAATCAATGAAGTTTAATTAAAATATATTTTCAGCTTATCTAGAAAACACTGATGTTCGCATTTTTAGAAATGCCCATATTACAAGTGGGAGGGGTGAGAAAAAAAAAAACCCTATACCACACAGAAAGTGCCTTTACACACCAAAGACATTCTTACTAGGATACAGTTTTCTTTCAAAAGAAAACGCTTCTCTCTAATGAATCTACATCTTTTACCAAAGTATTTCAGAAGGGCAGGTGTGCATCCAAAGGATATGATATTAACAGTTTTTATTGTTACAAGAATTTGGTTAAAGGTATGCAGTCCTTTCCTCATTGCCCCATTCCAGTCACAGTCTAGCACAGCCACAGTTATAAATTTGAGAAGTGTTTTCTTATTAAATTTACACTTGACCTGTACCAACAAGCCATTATCAGCACTGAGAAAGGTAAACCCAGAAAAAGAATCAACATATATCCTCATAGTCCAAAGCCTGAAAGTGCTTGGGAAAGCAAGAAAATTCATACTTGAAGCATTCTGCGTGTACAAAAACTTTGCTCCTTCCTAAAGCACTTTTGTATTTAAATCATTATAGTTAAAACTCTAAATAGCATACAGAAAAAGAGGTGCAGCTGTATAACAACTTACTAGAACCATTCAGTTGTCACATCAACACACAGTCAGTGCAAATACGGCAAGACATGTAAATTAATTGCATCTCTTACAAATATAGTAGTGAAATGGACTGGTCAGAAAACATATATAAAAGGTATCGGCAGGAGGGGGAAAAAAAGCTAGATTAATAGCAGGCTCTAGGATCCTCTGGAGGAAAGCAAAAAAAAAAAAAAAAACCAAACCACTGCACATAGTCCCTTACCCTCGAAATTTCTGTTGTTTTTGTTTTATTTTCAGTAGTATTGTTTTTCACATACAGAAACATCAGTGTTTTTTCTCTGAGGCTGGCGATGAACATATAACATGTAGAAGGAACTGAAGAAGTACTGAATCCTCACCATAAATCGTTTTCTGTATTTTATGCCATATTTTTATAGAATTCTAAAGAAGCTTACAGTAGAAATGGTTCAAATGACACTTTTTTCATATATATGATATATAACAACCATTTACACTGCAAATAGAGCATTGCTGCTTTTTGCACTGTTTATTCCATCATGCACTCCCAATGGCAGGTCATTTAAAATCTGCTTGGGTACCGCAGTACAGCCATGCCTGTGGCTAAGTGACTGATGGTGCAACAATCAAGTTCTCCTGTTTGCAGGCTAGAAAGACATTTGGAGCTTGACTGCTGAAGGAGCTGCTTCAGATCAGAACGTCCTAAACCTGTACCAGGTGATGAGTACCCTCTTTTTTTTTTTTTTTAATTAAAATGAGTGCAGAAGAAGCATAGTTTTAACAGCTTTGGTACTGTCTCCTTTTTCTGACTACAGTTGTCTTTGTTCCCTTCTGAAAAGTTTGAAAGTTGCTCATTATCACTGCAATAGGAAGGTGTTCCAAATTAAACACACAGGACCAAGGCAAAGACATCTGAAGGCACAATTCCCCAATTCTCCATTCAATGAATTAATGAATATAGAAATTAAAGATAGCAATGTTTCTTTGTGCCTATCAAATAAGCAGAGTGAAAAAGACAGAAAATCATTTTGTATTTTTATTATGTCATACATTCCCAGATTCGTAGAAAATTAATTTCCCAAGTCATCCCACACTATGGGAACATCGCCATTCCAGGCCTGAAGCCAAAACAGTTGCTCCATGGCAATGCATGTAGAGTCTGTATAAGTGTGCAAGAGAACTTAGTTTGGGTCCGACATGCATCCCCATGAAAAACACGGATCAGAGAGTGTTGTAAACTCAGGTCAGATGACACAGACAAAAAAGTAAGAATGATGTTTCTCAGCATACTGCTTTACCCAGATAGAAGGGCTGTGAAGAGCCACCCTACTTCCTTAGGCCTAAAGACAACACAGTGCATCTCAATAGATACGCCTGTGCTAAGAAGTCACAAGAGCCTGCTTTCTGAAGGCTTTTCATTCTAGGGTTAACACAGATAGCATGGGCAGAACTGGTGGACCTTTCTACATGTAAGGTACACACATCCCAGGCATTGCTCCAGGGCACTAAGGGCACCGGTGAGAGGCTCAGCAAGCACACCACCCACACTCAGAGGAATTTTAATAGTTTTAAAATTCATGAGATCCAGCATGTCCATACTGAACTCCAGATTACCACTTCCAGAGTGCACAACAGAACCAAAATTTGGCACCTTGTTGCATCTAGGCTAGCAATGGCTTTCTTCTGATGCTCCTCTGCTACCCCAAAACTATCAAAGATTAGAAAAAATCCTCCTGTACAATAAAAAGAATAATGGATCCTTGTTAAAGTCTCCCCACTCCCCTCCCACAAAGAATACAGTGAATGAGGCTACTTGTATACACGGTAAGTATACGTGTGGATACGCACACATACATCCAAAAAAATGACTTCTAATCAACAGCCCACAACTCTTGTAAGGGGGAAGGAAAAAAAAAATTTTAATTCCCAGCCTGAATTAGAGCAGGGAATGGAACCCCATCTATCATCTTGTGCGGAGTGCAATTGTGTATTAGTTTGAAGGCTACCCTCACACATATGCCTTTCCCCTAGAAATCTTTGGCTAAATTTACACATTTTCAATTACAAAGTTCTGTTTCATTAAATCATGATGCTTCAAGGAAAAAAGATGTTACCACCTTCAAATTTTGCTCTACATACACTCTAGTAATCTGCAGTCAAGAAAGCCACCTGCGAAAGCAGCCCTTGCTAAATTCAGAAGTTGAAGTATGACAGTAGAAATAAGATCATAGTCTCAGTATGCCATAGGAGCCAATTACTGCAACATCATCATTTTGTTGGGTTTCTCTTGTTTTGGTTCTTTTAAAAACAAAACACACAGGTTCCTTCATTTTTATCATGCAGACAGATACTGAAAGCTTCTATGGAAAAGTACCATGAAACCTGTTAACTTCCCAATACCCACATTAAATTAAGACGCTGACACTACGAATATATATGTTTTGGGTGCCAAGAGGAGGAATCAAAGATGAAATGAGATTACAAACCTTTATTGTACTCCAGTTGCCAAGCTGACAGTCCAGTAGTGCTGGTTCATACCTTTTTATCAAAGTATCCCAGTTTTGGTCACTGACAGTAAAACTACTTTCATAGCCTGAGGTAGCAGAGGAGCCAGCAGATGCCACATCTGAGGAATCTGTAGAATATGACAGTGTTGCGTCCGTATCAGAGAGAGAGAAGGTCTCACAATCCTGAAGTTTATCATTTGCTGTGTTCTCATTTTCAGATTTCAAATCCTCACTGAGCCTAGAGAAGCAACACAAAGCCCCTGAGTGCTCCTGAGTTTTTGTTGCCTCTCCTGGCTCCTGCAGATCTCTGGCACTGCTGGGATGCAGAACACCTGTCTTGAGTTCAGCATCACTTACTCCAGAGGCTGAATTCAGAGAGAGCTGTATGAAGCTGAAACTCGAACGAAAACTATCACGTGGACCACCAGAACAAGAAACAACTTCCCTGTTTTGATATTCACAGTTATTATTCACTTCTGCCTGATCCAAGGCATGCATCTTTAGGGGCTCACTCACTTCAGTTCCACAGTTCATCCGCTGTGTACCACTTACTACAGAAACACCTTTGCTTGTTGTTTCAGCAGGGTAAATCGATGCTATGTTTTCTGACCATGGATTCTTGGAACATGAGAAATTTTTGCAACTTCCTGGCATATTTATAGTAGTGCCCAATGCTGTTACCCCATCAGCAAGAACTACAGCACTACTTGCAATTGAACTACAGCGTAAGAACTCAACGTTATTTTTCTGTTCTCTGCAGAGAGAGAAGTCCTCCAGCTCTTCACAGTGCCTCTTGTCATGCTTGAACTCCTCTGGACTGAAGGACTTGCAGGCACCCAGGGACTGAAATTGGAGCTGTCGCTGAGCCTCTGGCCTCATGTATCCAGGTCTTTTTGCCAGTTTCTTTTTACGAAGAGAGCCAGAAGGTATCAAGTGCTCCAGACCATCTGGAGGGGGTAAAAAAAAAAAAATAAATAAATAAATAAAAATAAAAAAAAATAAAAAAATTAAGTTAGTAAAGCACTTCTGCAGTTTCTTAAGGGTAATATATTGTAGCATTCAGCAATTTCAGACAATGCATCGGTTTCCACTTTAACAAAACAAAGACGCTGCCTGTATTGCAGACAGACGTGATAAGGTGTTACCAGAGAACTGTGTGCATTCACTCACTTTCTTGCACCTGCTTTTAAGTGAACTCGCTGATACAACAGGACACAAACCCACAATGAATCCGTGGCCTTCCTGCCTGTAGCTGTGCTCTGCTATTTCTCATTCTCAGATCACTCACAGCACAGAACTTATTTAGTCTCACTGATACAGAACAATGTCTGAAAAGACATACAATCACATAAGACCAAATCTGCATCAAAAACAAGGGAACAACACTAGAAAATTTTTCACATAACTTGTTACTGCTCATGCCTAGTTCTCTGGTGTTTTATTAATACAAGTATTTCAAATTCAGCTTCCAGAACAGCTGCAGCTCTTTAAAAATCTATGGCTGCATATCTGTTATTCTAGTGAGATATTTTATAGACCTTCATTTACTGTTTTACCTGTCACCCAAATAATAAGTGTTAAAGTTTTGAATGCAGGACTCTCAGTCTGAGAAAACTAATGCCACCATAAGATTGCTAACATTATTGCAATGTTATGTAAAAAGGTCTTACACTCAACAGCTAAATTTCCCCATGTATATTCAATATATATAGATGAAAACACAGATTAGCTGCTTTTAGAGTGCAATAGAAAGAATCAAGATAAAAAAAAACAAAGATCACTGAAAGATCAAAATGTAGCACTCTATTTTTGCTATCTCCATTTTAAATACATATATATATATTTAAATAAGTCTGCTATGCCAAGAGGCAAAGATAAAGATCACAGGAGGACTACTCCCAGCTTCTTAAGGATTTACTACTCTTCAAAATGTATTCCATTCTTCTATCTTGCACACAATCAGGAGAATATCAGCTCTGCCCATTACCCATTTTGTATCACAAAAACATACTGAACTGGCTTATTTGCAAGACTAGCACTTCAAAGGAACCTAGTGACTAGCTGAATTATGCCCCGGATTAGCTGCCTTCTATTCATTGAAACAGAATCCACTGCCAGAACCCCAGGTACCAGAATTATTCTGATCACAGGCATAGTGGTATTCCAAAAGGCAATTTTTGCTTCTTCCCCCCCCCCCAAAAAATGCATTAAATATTCACCTCCAATCACAACCTTTTGTCGATTTTTATATTGACAGACTTGTACATACTCTAAATACCTCAGCAACTCCTAACAGAAGCCTAAAACATACCTCATTAGAAGGACACAGTATACAAACATATAAGCACTCAACCTGAATTTTCCCAACAGACTTTTTTCAGCATTCACTGTGTCTTCTCCAAGTAACCTTCAATGAAAGCAACTTGAACATGTTCCACATATTACAATACCAGCAGCTCACTATGGAACTGCAGTTGTTTCTGTATTTTGCTTCCTATTGCATAAACTAGGGTAGCCCAGCTGTCTCACACTCTCTCTTGTTAGAGGAAAAAAACCTCCCAGAAGTCAGAAATAAAGAAGGTCATAGAGTCCATCAACCTGTCTAACATAAAAAGACAATGAAAATGCTCTACTGGGAGTAATTTAATAGAAATTATAACAAATAGAAACTATTCTTGATGTAAGGGAACAAAAATTGAACAGAGTGTTCTTCAGAATTTAATTCTTTTATATACAAAATAATGGTCAAAATTGGCCTTCAGCAGAAGAAATCCATCACACAAAAGAAGTCATTCTAAGACTGGATATATTTTATCACAGTTTACAAAGGCCAGCCGCAGGCCTTGTCTGATAAAAATAGAAGTTCATGGTTGAATTATGACCAATTTAAAATTGATCACAGCAAATCACCATGAATTTCTAGGGCAAATAGATAATTACAGCTCTTCAAACACCACATTTAAACTATTCTAATGTAAGTTAAGTTTAAATTGTTAAATATTTGTACCATACTACCTAGATACAATTCTAAAAGCAATTTTAGTACAACTGGTATGACTTCATTATCCTGAATTAGTCCACACGGTAGGAAGCCCCACACCTCCACATGCCTCTTCAAACAAGTATCTTTCTAGTCCAAGGTTTGCCAATCAGCTCCTTTGTGGACCCCAGATCTGCCTTCTCGCAAGCCCACCAGCACAAGCCCCTCACCTGGCTACTGCACAGCAGCCAAAATGGCACCACGATTACATCCATAGCCCAGCAGAGGTCTACTGAGGCAGCCTGAGCTGCTGACTAGACCCACACAAGAGGCAAAAATTAAAGAGCTCCACAAGGCACATTCCAGCAGGCCCCAAGGCCTATCTTGCTCAGAGGAAAGGGAAGGAAAAGAAAACTGCAGGCAGAGCCCAGTCACCAGCTAGAGAGCACCTCTGTACCCTCAGCCATTATGAAATCTAGATAGGATATTTCTAGGGCTTTGGCCATACTGTTTTCACACCCTTCATCCTTCTATTATATCCCTTGATGTGAAGTTCAGAATCACTTTGGTTGTTTATCATCACATATCTGAAATTTAATTAAACAGTCTGTTAGCCTTCTAAACTACAAGGTTCGCTTTGAAAGCAATGCCTCCTATTTCATGATGTTGGCCTAGAACAAGAGGCAGATGATGTTGTTGGTACAGCGGTAGGGGTTGAAACTTTCCATCACTGTTGCATAACATGTTGCCATGGGACAGATGGCAGCAGAGGGGCAGTGTAACAAAATGGCATCTGACATGGAAGAGTGGATGAAGCACAGGTGTGACATTGAATTCCTCGATGTGGAAAAAGTGGTACCCATTGATCTTCATCCGTTCTTGCTGAACACTTACAGAGACCAAACAGTGGATGTGAGCACAGGGAAGCAGTGGGTTTCAGCAGTGAGGACAGTGAAAGTGGGCCACCTCTGCTGGTACAAATTTTGAAGAGCGTGGCAAGCAGGCTTCTGTTCATTGCTGGTGAAAATGCACAGCAACTGGTGGTGACTGTGTTGAAAAATATTGTTCTACAGCTGAGAATTTGCTCTATCAAATAGTGTCATTGTGCTCTTTGTAGATGTTGCAGTTTCCATGGAAGTAAACAGAAGGCATTACTTTTGGAGCATCCTCATATCATCAGTATATCTTATATCCTGACAAAGAAACTGCAGTGGAACAATTCAGATGGCTTGTTCAAGTGACAGGTCTCACTTTTCTCAGGATTCTCTCAGTTTTGTTTCAAGCACCTCAAATAGCAGATAAGCCTCTGGCAAGTAACTACCAAATCAGAAATGCACCTTGAAACACTATGAAAGCAACAGAAGATGATTCAGAATTATATAACACTACACTGTTATGCCTTGTATGAGATACTTCGGAACAACAACAAAAAAACCACATAGGTCTTCTAATTGTAATACTACAAATCAGCTCTTAAAATGCCTGTCACAATTCTAGAAGATGCAACATATATTTTCCAATCAAATGTTCTATCATGAGCAAGTGGCTTCAAATGCTAACTATGAAGGCTCAGAGAAGAATCTATTTGATCTGATCAGATCTTTTATCACAGCAAATCTTTCCCAATGAGTAACAACTCAGAGCCAGAACACAGAATGAACATTTTCCAACACTGCAAAGCAACTCATGCAGCAACGCTGCTTAAGTCTCATTTGAGTCAGTAGGATGAAGCAGCAAAAGGGGAAGCCAAAGAGCATTTACTGCTGTTGGAACAGCACATCCTTTTTCATTCAACTTGATGCTAACGTATAGCAGGACAGTTATTTATCATGAGTCTCCATTTTCAGCCACAAAATCCACACTTTCTGACCAAATGCTCCAATTACATCTATAGGTAGAGTGCCATGAGAATGTGAAAAATTCTTACAAAATCCACTGGGGCTTTCTTTAAAGTACAGAAACACCGTATTTCACAAAATCTCTCTGCCCTAACTTTGGTCCAGTAACTCAGAATGCCTGCGAGATCATTAAGTTATCCCTGAAAATAAATGAGAAATTACACATGTAGTTTTAAGAAGAGCTCAATCGTTTGCACCTACATTACACTGCTGATGTCCATTAAAATAACAAATTCAGCTATAGAACATTGGTGGGTGGCAGCCATGGTGCCTGAGGAAAGATACTTGGTCATATTCAAAGCCAGATATCAAAGCATTGCTCCAATCAAACTCTATAGTGCTACTTCTGTTGAAGAAGCCTTAAAAACCTGCATTAAACTGTACATAAAGTGAGATGAAAATATTTATTCTTTACAAAGATACACAAGCTTAACCTTTCTCAAAGATTAATCAATCCAACATTGTAGTAACTATTATTATGGATCAGTTCTTCTATCAAAAATATGACAAAATACGCTGTGATTTCTAATTAGCTGAATTTTGACTTGTCTGGTGAATTTCAAAAGATACCACAGAATTCTCAAAATAAGGTGGCATCAATCTCAACGCAGCCTGTTTCAAAATAAGCCATTACAGTTTCTTTACACAAGTGTGCTTTCAAACAAAGTTACCTTTGAACATAAGCTTTTCATAAATAATAAAATGTGAATGTCTCATCCAGATTTCTCACCTAATTACTGAATGTTAGCTATACCTTGATTTATCCAGCACTTCCCAAAGTGCATCTATAGAAGGCGAGCAATGGCTGAGCTACATAAAAATTATTCCCTCACCAAAAGCTCCTGCAATTTCTAAGATCACATGCTGAGATCAGTTATTCAGCTGCTAAATTTCCAACATGTCATGTATGAAATATACTCTGAAGTCATTAAGTGTTTATTAGTTGTTATTCTTCATTAAAAATACTTCAAAGACATTTTAGATGCAAGAGTGGTCTTCCTTAGCCAGTGTTCCAATAAAATTATTTTTATTGATACACTCCCATAATGCACATCATTGAGTTGTTATATTAAGGAGGTAAGTGGCTTGAATGTAACAACTCATCCTAAGCCATTTGAGGAAATTGCAACACTTCTCTCTAGAGTAATGATCTCACTAGTTGATACCAGCTTTAATACGCCTATCAGGTTTTTCTTCTCCTAAAGGTGTTTTAAACCTGCTTTTGCCTTGTTAACTCTAAGGAAAAAAATACAAGATCTATGAAGATGTATCTCTTAAATATCATAACACTCCCAGTGTTAGTAACAAACACTTATTTAGCCATAGAAGCATAAGAGAAACACCTCTTTCCTTAATCACATACCACAGTGCTTTATATTGCCAACACTTTAAAATGCAAGTACACGTCTGCATCCATCACTCTTCAGCAGTGCGTTGACAATGCATACAAGCAGGCTTTTTTCCTCAAGCAAGTGCCTCATCTATTCACTTGGATATGGAAAAAAAAAAAAAAAAAAACAGAAATATGCATTTCTGACCCTTTTAAATTTAAAAAGGCAATAACTGCCTAGTCTGTGAAAGCATGCAGTTGCACTGCGGAGGTCTATTTGATAACTAATCAACATCCTATGGCTGGCCATCCAATGCTTGGCTATCACAGAAAATTGCATTTTTTTCAAGTTAAAACATGAATTACCCCTCATAACCTCACTACTGCAGTGCTACAAGGAAACTCATTTTGTTGATGAGTAGAACAAGTGGCTGAATACACTGAGGAGCAACCAAGTGACTCCTTGCTGCCTCAGCAAAGCAGGACCATTTACATAGCAGAATACCTCTGAAAAATTACATCTGTCCTTTTCTCAAAAGTGATGTTTCTGCTTTGTTACTTCTCTGTTTTCATGCAGTCAGCTACTGTTAAAATGTCACAAGCAAAATAAATAAATGCATCTCTGGTTGAAAGCCTCAGGCCAGCCAGTCTCCAAACTTCTTTATGCAGCTCGCTCACGCTCCAACTCACTGCCATAGACCTAGGCTAGCTGGAACTGCCCAAGTCACATACACGGCCACACAACACAACAGTTACTTGCCAAGCCTCCCCAGTCACAGCACAGCCCACTTCAGCTTTGCAGTACTTTTAACAGCCCACCCCACGGATGACCAACACAGGTAAAGGCGCAACTGGGTCTGGGAGCACAAGTACCAGCACTAGGTGCCTTCAGCACAGGCAGTAATAGAGAGCACTTAACTTTCCCAGAAATACCCAGCCCCAATCTGTTTCAAGTCTGCCAACGTTATTTTTACTTTTAGCTAAATGTTTGAGAGTAGCTTTCCCACTTTTTCAAAAGGCAGAACGACACAGAAGTTGCAAGTTTGCAGAGATGCTGTGGAGTTTTGGTTTGTTGCATTTTTGGTTTTGTTCTTTTTTTGGTTGGTTGGTGTTCTTTTTTATTATTATTTTTATATTTGTTGTTTTCCTTTCAGGGAAAAAAAAAACACATTTGCAATTTTGGTGCAACAGTCTGTAGAGGCAGCTCATGCTAATGTCTCAAAGGGAGAGAATACTCTTGTTCTTTCAGCCAGGATCTGGAAACCTTTCAACATGACACAGAAATAAGGAAGCAAGGATTTCTTGCAAAATCCACAAGAAGAAATTTAAGTTTGCCCAGGTCCTTAATTAATTTGTCGACAATGCTTAATGGTTTGCAGTCGTATCCCATAAAAGTATTTCACCAAACATGTGTATAATTATCAAATTGGTACACAGCAGTCCTTCTCAAGAATGGTCTATTTAACACACCACACTTCTCTTTCATCACTCTGTCTACTGAGTGATAGTGCAGATTCCCACTACTTCTGCTCCGTCAGATCAGCCACAGCAAGACTCTAATATAAAACGCATCGGGGTGAGGGAGAGAGCGAAGTGTGACAGCACATTGACAGCAGTCAATTTCTAATTCAAGCACAGTTTGAGCGCTCCAGCTTGGAGATTTGAATTTTTAATTTCACCAAGAGAAAGCAGGTTCCAAATTAAGCATCTGATGCACAGCCAGTATGAAAGCAGAATTGAGTTTACTGAAATAGAAAGTAATTTGCTCTTAACAGCTCAGTAGTCATCACATATAATGAAAATAAAACAACATGGCAGTTCCTATATTGTCAAGGGTGAGGAGTTAGTATGCTTTTAACTTCACAATTTAATATCAAAGTCCCAGGGCAAACGCTCCTCCCCTGCCTGCTGCAGGAAGTTTGCCTCTCAGCCCCAGCCAGGCTGTCAGAGCCATCTAGACAACAATGGAAGTGAAGGGAAGTTTCAGACATCAGGATAGCTGAGCAAAAACATCACACAGAACACACAGCACCACCAGGATGCAGCCTGAGCATAAGATACTGCAGTCTGTATACACAGTTGATTTTCACAGTAATAGCAATATGTGGGACATACAGCTCAGCTGCAGTGGGAAGGAAGCATGTGAACACACAGCAACATTCCCTCACCCTGCTCCCCTCAGAATATAATCTCAGGATTTAGCACAAATCCCTGCCATGCTTTCTGCTTCCACAAAACTTGCACACTCAAGTACTCTTTGCAACAGCAGCTGTGCAGACTGGGCTTTTGTGCACTGACAAGAAATAGCCACTCTGAATGGTGAGATGAAGCTGAATGACTAGGTACAGATTACAGCACTGCTCTCCTGTCCTCCACAGCTGCACAGGCAACTGCAGTTAACACAAGTCCTAGCTAAAGGCCAGCAGGTTGTTCATCAATACTGCATTACAGATGTTAGAAACCAACAAGGGGTCAAGTGTGGGTTCCATGAGAGACCAGAGCTGGTAGGTGAGAAGGATGCACGCAGTATCCCTTCCAAGGACTTCCACAAGGATACTGCTTGAGCTTTACAACCCTCACTCACTTGAGACTGCAGGCAGACAAAATGGAAGCTGGAAGTTTTCTTTATTGTGTCTGAGAACATAGAAAAGAAGATATTGGCTATATCCTTTTCATCCAGAGTGGAGGAAAAAAGTGAAGGTGAAATCTGGGATTATGTTAAGAACAAGCCATGGAAGAAGCACTATAACTAACACTGCTAAATCTGCAGCAGAATACCAACCATAGGCATACAACACAACTGAGAAATCGCAGCTCCATTTGAACAGGGTGAGACAAAAGATGTTCAGCCTTCAATCAGGTATCTCAAATAAATAAATAAATAAATAAATAAATAAATATCCCTCATGAAAGAATATAGTTTCTCTGTATAAAGAAAAATCCACTGAGTTACAGGAAAAATTACACCTTCCCTCCCACTCTGACAACATACAACTAATTTATGTTGCCATTACTATGATATCAACAGCAGTTCACATTTAAGGAAGAAAATTGTAACAGAAAAAAAAGAGAAGAAAAGTAATACCCCACCAAAAAAAAAGCCACATTGAAACCATGAAAATCAGTCAAAGCTTTGTACAGTGACAAGTCCACTGTTACAGCTGTTACCAAGATCCTCTTTCATTTAAGCAAACATGCTCCAACATGCATTTCCTAGCAGTAAGCCCATATTTCCCAGACAAGCAAAGCAGTGTCTCCTTGGTGGTACCAAATAGCTATGCCACAAAGCCATGACCAAAGTCCAAAGGTAAATGTTCACAGCGTTTCTGTAAAAAGTAGGAAAGAGATATTTTAGCAGATGGGGCAACACTATGGCACTCAACCTTGGGTTCAGAAGAAAGGGCAGAAGGGTACAAGCAAGTCAAGAAGGCACCCAGCAGCCTTGGACAGCGAGCAGCCCTCAGGCAAGAGCCCTGGCCCTACAGGCTAACCTTAGTACTGCAAACTCTCATCACCTGAGATTCCCATTACAACACGGGAGCACTGTCTGGGCAAAGGGCTTCTGCAGCAACAACACATGCATTCTGTATGACTGCTTGCTCAGGAAAGTCACCACTAGTCAGGAGCTGAGAGCCACCCCACATATGTCACATCACATCCAGAGAACAAGGCTTCTCAGCAGACCTGAAATCCTGCCCTCACACAAATTGCAAAGTCAGGACTGCTGGAAGCAAATGAGGATTAGTGCATACGGTCAGGTGGCAGTCAGCCAGACCCCCTGCTGAGGGGGGGAGATGTGATCAATGCTGACAGCTCTGCTTTGATTCTTTCACTTGTGCCTTCATCTGACTCTGCCAATACCAATGCTATCTACAATTTTTCCACTGCTCCCACCAAACCCAGCCTCCCTTTTCACCAGCTTCCATTGCATTTCTCTTAATCCCCAATTAGTTCCCACAAATCTGCTCATTCCTCTTATAGCAAGCATGAAAGACATTTGAACCAGAAACTTTCCCAAACCTGGATCTGACCTAACACTGCACAGTTCACACACACTGTACAGTCCAGAGTGATGGCCCTCCACAAAGCTCCTAAACAATCAGAGCCACACAAATTCCCCTGCACCATCGCTCAATAACACCTCTTTGGCCCTTTCCAGTTTCTCCTCTCTGCCATAACCCCTCTATCAGCACATCCCTCACAATAAACAAGTATGCTGCAAAAAAATCCCTCCTGCACAACATCCCTGAACTCTCAGTCCATCCATACCACCCCATCCCTTCCCAAGTGAAGAGCCCTTCTACTCCACTTGCCCCATTAGCACAACTAATAAGTCTCCAGGCTTCTCCAAGCCCATTTAAAAGCAGTCCCATCCTACATCAGCTGTACCCACTGATTTCTTTGATCACCTCAAGGTGTGCAGCATTTTGGCTGCAAGAACAAGCAAGTCCGAAGGGCTCCTGTTACCTCTTTCATATAAACTCTATTCCACTTTAAGCGTGGACCACAATGGCTCCATTCATCCCATTGGAGATCATCTCTATGAAAACACTATTTTAAGAGCTTCTTTCTCAAGACAGTAAATTGCTGCTATTCACATCTAGGAAATCAAGACAATTACTTGCCACAATTTACTCTGACATTCTCCCTCGGCCAATAATACAGGTTGCATTTATTAATGTTCAACAAAACCATAGATTTTTGCCAGAGGTTTAATAAAAAAAACCCACCTTCTGTCACAACTTATTTGTAACTCCTTCCCTAAGCATTCCTACCTAAGTACGAGGCTACAGGCTATGCCACCTTTCGTTGAACCCTTCCTGTCTGCTCTTGTTACCCAAGAAAGTTAAAGAACAGTACTTCTCTTCAAAGAAATCATGGCCTTTCATGAGATGGCTTGCAGATGTTTCCTGGGCACTAAAGGCCCTGTATAACACTGAAATGAAACGAAATCTTAGGTAAAATACTTCAAGTCACAAAAAAAAAAAAAAAAAAAA
>NW_024962252.1:64111233-64162719 GCF_019238085.1 Lagopus leucura | reverse complement strand
ACACAACTTTGAATATCATTCAAATCATCTTCCAGACTTACCATAGGTCATGCACATAACTATTTTCAATGCTTTTTCTTGAATCTACTGCAAGCTTTAAAAAAGATGAATTCAGAATCTAGGGTTGTCGGAGTCCCCCACAAGGTAACTGGCAGTGGCCAGTCCCACGCGGTGCACAAAGTACTTTTGTTGCACAGCACTTTTGCACACAGTATCCTTGTTATTAGAAAGCAGCAGACAGCACTGCTGCTGCTCCCTTTCAAGAGAAGCTTGGCATTTTTAGAGACACTTGATCCCCCCAGTCCTGAGGTACAGCAGTAATCTGATGCATTGGTTTGTGGTTAAAACAGACTACAAGTGAGCCACGCCACAAGAGCTAATGACTTACACAGGATTCCTAAATGAGCAATAGGAAAAAAAAGTCATTATAAAAATACACATAAGGCTTTGTGCCTTTAGAATTCCTTTCTCTATTGAAAAAGACTAGAGATGTGAAAAACAACATTTAGTATTCTCAAAACTCAAACTGGAGCCACAGATCTCCCCAAGGCAGATCCTGCCAATTATGCTATTTTAAGTGAGAATTTCATTGGAAAACTCAGGTTTAACATAACTTTTCACTGCAAATTTGAAAGAAATACAAGCATCCTATTTAAATAACTCCTCAGCTTACCTATAATACAATTTGAGCTCGCCTACATTTTTGTGCTCTGAACTCAACGGGTTTATATTAATCCACAGAGCTGATACAGGAGAGCAGATTTATAAAATATCCACGTCAAGTCAGTCCAGAAGGATAGTTTATTGGAAAAATGGGTTCACTGATAGGCTCCTATAATTCCCAAGTGAAACAGTTCCACCTTTAAGCTGGAAGCCTTTTAAATCCTCTACTGACTAGAGGAGGGACAACTCAAAGGATTTTAAAGTGATTTGCAAAAGCTCTGCAACCTAAAGTCATCCTCTCCCTCCAGCCCTTAGAAAGCAGAAACATGAGTGAGTGAGCTGCAAGAACAGCCTACAAAAACAGAGGTGACAACAAGGCTGTGAGAGATACTGAGAAGATGCATAGATTTTCATTTCTGTACAATAAAAATGTCATAGCATGTTACTGAACAAAAACATATGAAATGTCTTAAATTTATATTACCTTAAAGTCTGAGTCATAAGCAAGGACTTCTGTAACTGAGAAATCATGAAGACAGAACTAAGGACATCTTTAAGGTTAGAATGCCCTCTTTGGGTATAAGGATATACTTGCAGCAATTTTCATCAAATACAGTTGCTATTTTATGCCACAGGGAGGAAAGCAAACAAAAGAATGCTAAGTGTTCTACTCTAAAACTTTTAATTAGATTGTAAGTGAAGTCTGATTCCATTTTCTAGCAATAAAGTTCCCAAGCTACTAGGTACATGCAGTGATGTTAAAACCAAACCAACATATCGTGGAAAGGCAAGAAACAGAGTAAAGTGGAAAGAAGAGAGCTTCATACTGGGTATGAATAAAAACTCCTTCATCTTGAGGCAAGACAAGGAGCGGATGAAGTGACCACGGCAAGTTAGTTGTGCAGCCTTCAGAGTGATGCATGGCCCAGCAGGATGAAGCTCAGAGCAACCTGCTCCAGCCTCAGCCAACTCTGCTACGTATAGGACCAGAGACTTGCTAGCCCTCCAACTCAAGCAGTCTCACACTATACAACCAAGCTTTAAATATATATACAATATTTCACTGTGTGTTCTCTACATACAACAGAAGTTCAAGCATACAATCCATGACGAGACATCCAACTCAGAAAGAATGTAATTTAGCTGGTCTAACTTCACAAAGGAAGTGAAGTTAAAATCACAAGGAAGTTTGTAAACAATAGTTTCAGCACATCCTGGAACATGGAAACAGCTGCCTTTCTATCAACAATATTAAGAATAAAGTTAAGTACTTGAAGTAAATAGGTTCTCAAAAATAAAAAAATAGCACTCAACACACACATACATACACACAACACAGAAATCACAGGCTTCAGTGACAGTCAGTGCCATAAGCAAGATAGACACAATAAGGCATTATAGTATAAAAACTCCTGTTGTTCCAAAGCAGCAGACCTTTAGTAGTTAGCTGGTGATTAAATGATGCTCATGAGCATCACTTAAATGTCACTTTGATCTACTGCAGTTATTTCACAAAAATGTTTATTTCCGAGGCTTCCTTATTGGCTGTACAATCACTGGAAAGCATTTCTCTCAAGGCATTATTCAGCTTGCTATTAAAAAAAAAAAAATAAATTATTCTGATACCTTTTTCTAGGCTGCTTTTCAACTGAAAGACAAGAGGGTACCATCTGCTAGAGGCACCTCTCACGTGAGTGCACAGAACATTCATGCTGGCTTTTCAATATTAAAAACACAGCTACTGTACATTTGCTATGGTCACAGACTTCCAATTTAACACACAAAGCACACAGTTTCACTAAGACCTGGTGTATAATCAATAGATATCAAGATGTTATAATCACAATATAATTGTATAATCAATAGATATCAAGATGTTATAATCAAGAGAGTTAAGCAAAGTAGACAACGATAACAAAAGAGAATAAGTGGAAGAGCTTACCCTTCGGCTGAGCTCACCAGAAGACACCAAGAGAGGTGATCTCCAGAAGAGATCCTTCCCCTCTGGTAGCCAGCTCTTAAATAGGTCTAGGAGAGGTGGAGCCAGGCACCACCCCTTCCTGCAGCACAGGTGAATTGCCTTCAGCTGTGCTCCTCTGGCTGACTCATGGCTCGCCTCAGGTGATCAATCAGAGGTTCAGGCCGTGACTCAGCAGTTCCCATACACCTGGCAACACAGAAAGCAGCCACACATATAACAAGTGTGTGCAAACCTATTTGAGAAGTCCAAGCTCTCACCTAGGACTCCAGTGCTACTCCATGCTCACCAGAAACATGGCTGTGCACATTTATCACAGAGTCAGAACAAAGGTAAGTTATCTTTAAATGATAATAATCAATTCAGAAAGTGAATGGCATCAATATATACAGCCTATAGTACTCAGCAACGATTAAGAACCTTACCATCCATTCCACAAGAGATAACAAAAGGAACCAACAAGAACAAGGCACACCAGCACAATTCACAAAGAGTGATGAGAAGTTCCATAGATTGTCTTTTCCGGAATGGTAGCACTGATTATAAACCCACAGTCCTACCACACACAAGAAAAACCAAGAACACAGTTCTAAGGAAGTAAGCATCTTATGAATTATGTACTAAGGACACACAGAGAACACCTCTCAGCTGATGTGAAACGGTTTTTCACTTGGTCTCAGAGCAGACAATCTCACAGAAAATTTTGCTATTGACAAAACTAGCAACATAATCAGGAAAATCCCCAGCTTCCTGCTGAAAGAGCAGATACGCAACTATTAGTGCTCACCACATACAAAGTGAGAAGTGAAAGTTAGCCTCTGCTCACCTTGCAGCAAACTGAGACCACCTGACAAAGATGATTTTCCTTCTCCTGTCCTCATTTGCTCAGGAAGCCTGCAAGCAGCCTTTCCCACTGCTCATTAGCTGAGCAGCCCTTCTCCCAGCCAAGTCCATACAGGACTCAGGCAGACCACAAATATGTGAATACTACAGCAGCAGTCTCAGCACAACCACGTTCAGATTTCCCAGGGAAAGGAAATGCAATACCTGTTGATTATTAATGAGTTTGACATGAAGGAGCAAAACCACACTGAGGAACATCTGTGCTGGTGCTGCACTACATGTGACGGCAGCCAGGAGATTTCTCATGCAGTTTCAGCAAGGGTTTCTCAGGATTTTCACTGCTCTAAACAAACAGAAATGCACTGTTCTGCTAGGCAAGAGATCCGGCAGGACAGCAGTGCAAAACACCACCAAACTGAGCAACTGTCTGTCCCACTCTCCTGAGGCTGGCATGCCTTCACTTTCATGAGAGGAGCAAGGCTCACAGATCAACAGCTTGGCTCCCACAGATCACAGTTCAAAGCATCAGTGCAGACTCAGAGGGCAATGCACTTTTCTATTAACAGGAAGAGCCTACCCCTAGTTCTGAAGCAGCTGTCCAGCTCACTGCTCCACATCCCCCAGGTCTTTACGGACAGTCTGCAACAGGAAGCGCCTCAGCCTAGCAGCCCAGGCCTTCCCTTCCCAGGCTCTCTGGAGACCTTAGAGTCTTCCAAAACTAAAACAAAAGACTCTAAGAATGCTCAAAACACTTTTCAGACCCAAAGCACGACTAACAATAAATCCAGAAGTGGGGCCAGCTAAATGAGCTGAGCTAGGGACTATCCTGCTCACCCCATCAATCACTGAGGTCATGAAGCCACTGTCAAACTTCATTATACACAGGCACATTGAAAACAACCCTACCATTTGACTCTACTTTGCATTAATATTACTATATGGAATTTAGCAAGATTTTGAAAAGCTACACCAATGCCACATGCCTCATCTTGTACTAATACGGAGACCTGAAGAACAGTTCAGAGTATCTAATTATTGCAATTCCCATTTCCTGTTTTGTCCACGGATACCAACCCTTCCATTTTCACTTAGTTTTACAATACTCACCATCAACCTCTTGACTTTTCACTCCACAGGTTGCCTCAGAGTTGCTCCACTAAGAGATTTTCCTCTATAATGGTTTCCTGCCCTGATGACCCTAACAAAGAAACCTCTCAGCCAGAGCCTGCTAAATCCCATTCCTCTGCCACTGTGCATAGGAGGGAAAGGTGGAAGAGAATTTCACATATATGACATTTATTCTATTCTTAGGTTGAAGCAGACACTTCTCTCATACAGTTCTTTTACATGAAGATTTTATCATCTTAGCATATACACCTTGCTTAGCTCATCTGCAGTTCCAGTTCTGACTTGTGTACAGTTTGATACTATCTATAAACGCAGGTAACACGTATCTTTGAAAAGAAGGGAGATAGATAAGTACTATCAAGAAAATGCATTTTCCATCTCTAATCCTGATTACACAACTGCTTATGTGGAAAGTATTTGCTTTTTCAATGTAAAATCCAAATGTTTTTGCACTTGGTGCTGCTACAAATAAGCGTACTGAGAGAAGGCAAAAAGAGCCAAGAAACAAGATAAACTACTCTGACATCAAACAAACTTATTTGTAAGACAGAAAGAAAGGTAGGTGGGGGGGGGGTGAGGTTGTGGGAAAGAATAGAAAGTACCACCAATTTGATTCATTAGACAACAGTGTTCCTATTATTAAATATCATACTGAGATAATAAGAGATGCGTGTGTTGGGAAGAAGCTGTTAGGTGAAGGAGGATCTGAGATAAAAACTGCATTATTGTACAGCACGCAGATGTGGCACATCACACAAAGGGGAGACAGCATCCAAATTCTGCGTGCACCAAAGGAATCATGCTGAACAAAGGAACCGTACTTCAGGCAAGCACATGATTTCACCACTCTGCCTGTAGACTTCAGATTAGTCATTAAGCCATTTTACATTTGCAGCATCAGTGAACAGGGAAATAACTGCACATTTATATGTCAATAAAATATGACAACTGCTGATTCAGTTTTCATATGGTAAACTCACATTTAGCAAACAAAGAATATCAGCAGTTAATTTCAGCTCCTGTTACATAGCATCTGTGATTGGGAGACTGGGTAAAGAAACATCTCTCCCTGAAAGCACTTTTCAGGTGAGCAGTTAATGCAATGATAAAACAGAGCACAAATTGCACTGTTAAATTGTTAACGTTACACTGAATTAAGTAAACACCTCCAAACAAGGGTACTACGGACCTTCACATGGGCACAGAAGCCTTTGTTCAGTACCAGAGGGCCAAGTTTTTCCTGTGTGACTGCTGATTCACAAAGGACACATTCATCCCTCACACATAAGGGCTTTGCAGCAGTTTTCCTCCAAGAACACTGAGTAGGATTGAGTACCACACACTCAATCCTAATCCAAGTGACACAGCAAGAAAGGGCTGCTCTCTGGAAAGAGACGCAACAGTGCTAAGGATGAACTTGGAAATCTCTACGGCAACTCCACAGGTTCCTCCCCGTTTACCTTTGTGCCTGGTACTCCAAAAGAAGTAAGAAAAGCTATTGTCACAAGAGTTGTTAATATGTATTACGTCCAAAAGCAGGAAAGGCTGCAGACTGCTTGACACTCAATTGGGAAGAACATTTGCTCAAGGAAACCAAACACTGAAATGAAAGAATCATAACTCCTGATGAGCACTCAGGGTGTGCCACACACTCCAGTAGATCTCGATTGAGAGGTCAGGTGGATCAGGAGCTGCGGGAGGCCCAAGTTATGCTGAGTTAAAAAAAAAAAAAAAAAAAAAAAAAAAAAACACCTACCCGAGTGTGCCTAATTTGTGAACAAAGTCAGAATTAACCTTCAGGGTGCTGTGCTTTTGTGAGTACAAAACATTGTTTGCAGTGCTTTCTGTCCTTCTGTTCCTTACAATTAATTCATACTGGTGCTAATAAATCCTCCTTTCTTGCACGACCCCACTACAATTCCAGAAGCAGCGTCTTAGGCCCAAACTTTTTGACTTCATTTTGCTGAAGAGAACAAAGGCTGATTTATCTGAATTTAAAGAGGGAGGAAGCCAGTGGCAATATAGCACTTGCCTGTAACCACACTTCAGAGCTTTGTGCTTCTGTGTAAATAAGTAGTACAGTGTATGTTAGGTTATTTTCACTGACCGATCTAAAAGAACCATACAGAAAATTGATAAGTTTAATAGCACCAGGAAGCAAGAAAAAAAACACACAGATGAAACTCACAAACGTTCTGTACATTTGATATTAAGACCATGTCCTTTAGATCCCCTGGTCCCATTTCTAAGGGATCACAAACCTCTAAACTCAACTATTTTTCTTTTTGACCACATATTTTAAAACCCTCCTTCTTAGTTTGCAAAGTGCCTAAAAATCCTACTGATAGGAAATGATGCTCTAGAACTTTGGCTGTAACACCACTGTCAATCTCTTCCCAAAAGAAACCACAACTTTGATTTCAGCAATAATATGAAGGAACACTAATACAAGATAACTAAAGATACTTGGAAATTAAACAAAACTAAGTAAAGAGGCACTTTTCTCCCGTTTTCACGAGTTATTGCAAGGCCAATTGCAAATTATCAAGTAAATGAACAAAAATAAAAGGACAAAAACAGAGATAATGCACCTCAAGGTACTTTGTGCATCTCTTTCAAAACTCTAATTGCTAGCACCACTTGGTGGTATATGCTCGGTAATATACATAGAAAAGCTTTTATGATAAAGGCACTTCACCACAGAGCTCTTAAAGCACTATTCAGAAGCACAGCAAAAAGTTCCTCAACCAGTTGTACACAGAGATTAGCGTGGATTACCCAAACATGAATGAGCTGCTCTCCATTGATTTGTTGGCAAGGATGACTGGCGTGTTTGCAGGAAGTTTTGCTTCCGAGTACTGCGTATCCAAAAAAGCCAGAAAGGCAGCTGATGTGCCTGGTGCGTGCTGTGCCTTCCCTCCTGAACTCTCTTGAGAAGGGCGCGTTACTTTTTCGTGTTACCCACAGCTCCAGCCCTTCACCAGCACCACTGTCAGAGATGATTCCTGCTCAGGCTACCAGCTGCATGATGGAGGGAGAGCAGCTCACCTGCCCCGCCAGCCGCAGCCATTCAGTGCTCGTTTATGCAGACTGACACACGAGCTTGGCTTTTTCTCATGAAAATGGCAGCTTCCTTTTTAAACCGAGTTTGGAGATACCAGACTGCTGACTTCTAAGAGTGCATCTACTTCCCTCGCAGCACATGGTTATGTAGATGTATGTACACATACACATCCACTTATATACACAAACACATGTATGTATGTATATACATACACACACATACAAATCACACACATTTATGTGGCAATATAACTGCTTCCACACTAGCAGTGGGGAAATAATAGGAATTTTAGGGTTAAAGCAAGAAGGGAAAAAAAAGTATTATTTCAGCACTATAACAAAGTTTCCTAGGCAACGCTGTGAGAACCCTCGCCAAGACAAAACCTCCGGGGACTGAAAACTAAGAAAGCAAAGCGGGCTTGAAACTAAGAAGCAAGCAAGTCTTTGTATCTAATTCCTCCGCACCGCCCGCCCGCACCGAGCGTCCCAAAGCCGCCCGACCCACCCAAACTTCGGATCCCACTCGAAGGGTCCGGGCGTAGCTCCGGCGGCGGAGAGAGCCGCTGCGGGACGACCCGGGCCCCATCACGGCTCCGTCGCGCTCACGAGGCTCCTCCCGGCTCCCTCCCAGGCGCCGTATCGCCCCGCAGCCCCGCTCACCTGGGCCAGCCGCCTCCTTCCCGCTGCCGCCGTCGCGGCGCCGCCTGTCGGTGCCGCCCGAACGGGGCTGCGGCCGCCACATCCCGCCCCCGGCGGGACGAAGCGGCTCTCCCCGGGCGCGTCGAGCGGGGCGGAAAGCGGCGGCCCCGGCCACACCCCCGGCGGCTCGGAGCCACGGGGCGCGGCCCGCCCGGCGGCACCCGCTGCCCCTCCTCCGGGCCGGCCTCCTGCGAGCCGCGGGCAGCCCCGGCTTTGCAGCGCACGGGCGTTAGATTAGACTAGGGGGAAGATGGGGGCTGTGTCCCGAAGCCCCGACTGCAGCAAGCTGAAGGGCTGCTTCTACACGCACCCAGAGGCATTCGGCCTCCTCCCCGTGCCCCCTGGTTGCTGCAAGCCCCGCGCTATTTCACATGGGGGTACTGCTGAGGGCGCTGAGCACCGAGCACACCATCAGGAAATAATTTGCTGTAGCATTCATCCACATTGCACATTTTTTTTAGTCTTACAGCCATCATGTGACTGTTCTCGAGCCTTACCCTATCCCCGCATCCTGCCAGATCGTTGCTGAATTCAACAAGGCTTGCTTGCAACAAGGTAACACTCTGCTCATTGGCTTTCTGTAGTTCAAACTCGGCACCAACGACTGCAGTGCTTCCGTTACTTTCCATAGAATCACAGAACAGCTTAGGGTGAAAGGGTCTTAAAGCCCACCCAGTACCAACCTCCTGCCCTGTGCCAGCTCAGGCTGGCCAGGGTCCCGTCCAACTTGGCCTCAAGCACCTTCAGGGTTGGGGCACCCACAACTTCTCTGGGCATTTGTGCCAGGGCCTCACTGCCCTCACAGCGAAAGATTTCCCCCTGATATCTAATCTAAATCTTTCATTTTTTAATTTAAAACCATTCCCCCTTGTCCTATCACTATCACTTTTGCAAGGCTTCGCTAAATACTGTGATCTATCAAAGTCAAACACAACTTCTCAATTTTGTTTTGTTCTGCTATCATCCTTATACACAACCCAACATTTCATATACTTTTTCTGCTGAGGTCACTGTACCTTTTTGAGGCTCTCCCCTTTAAGTTACATTTCACTGCAACAGCATAAATTTCTGCTAAAACTCTCTCCCGTTTTGCGTTGTAGTTAATTTTAGAGCTCTCTCATTTATGAGGTATCTTCTCCTCCTTAGCACATGCCTATTTTGCTTTCACTGGTTTTCCTAAACTGGTAGTTTTACATCTTTTGATAGCCATAATTATCAGCTTTATAGAAGCTCATGACTGTCTATCGACAACAGCTTTGCATCAAGTCTGCTCAAGTAGTACCTGCTTCAATTATAGAATCATAGAATCATTAGGTTTGGAAAAAAACACTAAGATCTTCTAGTCCAATTATCAGCCCATGCCCACCACACCCACTAACCACATCCCTCAGTGCCACATCTACACATTTCTTGAACACCTTCAGGGACAGTGACTCCACCACCTCCCTGGGCAGCCTGTGCCACTGCCTCACTGCACTTTGGGAGAAGAAATTTTCACTGATATATGACCTGAATCTCTCCTTAGCTATCATCATATCCACTACATCAACCATTCTTCAATTTTAATTTCACATTAAGCATTTTTCAAGATGTCCTCCATCCTAGAATTCAAAAATGTCTTCTCAGATATGCATAGTGCTTCTATACATTAAAACATCACCTCTCATGCTGAGAAGTTTTCATGACATTCAGAGATGCTGCTACAAAAAAGCCCTGATTTATTTAACAGCTAAGAATTTACTAATGTTCTTGGGTTTGGGTCCATTTATTAAGAAATACAGGACATGCTAAGAGAGATGTAACCTCATACTCCAGGCTGTGCCCTTCCTGACTTGTGAGAGAAGACAATGGGCAGCTGTGCCTTGCAAGCCAAAAATAGACACACATCCTCCTTTCTTCAAATGTGCTGTGCTGTTGCTGATTCAGATGATGTCAGCTTATATCAGTACTAGCTCCCATCACTCAGAGATCAATTTGTTATAAAAGAACAGCTGCACGGGTGCAAACAAAGGGCTCATCCAGCACAGCACGCCTCCAACTTGAGCCCAAGGCAGTGGCCTCAAGAGCAGGAATGAGGCCAGTGCACACAGCACTTCCTCTTTTGCCACTCCCTCCCCCTGACCAATGTCAGCCTATGGGTTTCCTTACTCCGTTCAGATTGTTAGTTAGTGATTTGTTTGGGTCTCACTGACTCCCTGCTGCTTGTCCAACCTTCCTTGGAGCTCACTTCAGCACCCTTCATTGCAAACTCCCCCAGGTCTCCAGCACTGTGCATTGCACTAGCTCCTGACGTTTGCTTCAGGCCCAGCTATGGCTGGCTTCCTTCTACAGATGCTAGGTTTTTATGCTGGAAGGAACATACTTGTCCAACTGCTCATGCCTTTTGTATGTGCTATCACATCTTGTGACCCCTTTCCACACTACATGGTGCAGAGTTATTCAGACTTGCCTTATACAGAAACTGCTTCATATCTTTGCCTTTGTTGCCCATCTCTAAACCTTTTCTTTGTGTTTTTCCAGATAAGGTTAGCTATGGATTGCTACAGCGGTGTTATCTTTGTGTTTCCTGTCATATTCCATGTTCCATTACCAAAAGGTCATAGCATTTGATTTGCTTTCCTCTGACTCCTGACACACACTTGGCTGATATGTTCTGATATGTAGCTAACCCCACAGCTTCCTTCTCAGGGGTAGTGGTTGTATCATAGCTTTTCACCTTAAATGGGAAGTTGGTATTGTTCATAGTGGAAGGCAGCAATTCAGCTTATGCACCACTTGTTGTTTGACTGTTCCTTCTGCACTTCTTTGCAGTCAGCTCTTGTTCATACTGCAGCAGATGACCCAGTACCATCAGCAGGCTTGCTTCAACCACTCTGATGTTGAACAGCAGAGGTCCTAGAGAAGCTAAACTGCCCAAAGCTACCAGAAGGCAGCAGTTCTATATGCTAATATTCTAAAGAATCATAATCCATCCTCAGATAGGAGACCCTTTTAATCAGTTTTCCTACTCTGGAAGTCAGAACCTACTCCAAAAGCTGAAGTTTAACCCAAAACTTCAATGCTTCAGCTTACATACTCACATTATCGCATACATACTCACATAATGCATACATTTAAACAAAGAAATCAAATTCTACACCATAACAGAATACAGCAGACTATAATTAATTAGCTGGATAGATAATCAGCAGTGTTTGTCAGACAGAGTGAATGTGAATCTGTCCCCTTATTAAGAACAGAGTTGCTTTCTGATAACCATCCTTACTCAAGCACCGGGCTGTCAGGAAGGGCCTGGAGGGAGGTCTGCAGGGAGATTTCACAGAGGACTGAAAAATACTTGGAGAAAAAGACACAGGAGGAAGACACACAACTGAAGCACATATTAGCACATGAGAACAGAATTTCTGTTTTTAATGCTTTTCAAATTGCATCCTTCATGGAATGTCTGACCCGAGTGACCAGATGAGATCTTACAAAAGAAACCTTCCACCTACAGTTAAGACCTAATAACTTACAGATGGTGTTCAGGTGTTTAAAGTGAGATAGATGTTGCACGAAATTGCTCAGCAGAGCTTATTTATTGGTGTGTACTGCATGGCTATCTTCTATTTTAGATTACACAGGAGGCAGTTGGAGTGTTTGGCTGCTTCTCCATTTCAGGTTTCCAGTGAGCTGGTATATGCAAGGCACAGCTGCCAGGAAAAACAGCCGTGCCTGTTCTCCCCCTCCCCCCACACGTCACTCCTCCCCAGCTGTGCCTTCCTCCCCATCCCCATGCTACTGTCTGCTCTATGCTGGCAAGCATTTGTTATACAGCACACTGAGAAGAGGTGTGAGTTTAAACCTTTTATCTTTTTCACCAAAAGCCTTTCTCCAATTGAAGATGACTGTGTAACAACAGCACTACTCACTGCACCAGAAATCCTGGCAAATCCTAACAATCTCTCCCATGTGCCCTTTCCTCCTCAAGCCACTTCTTGAGACCCCATGCCAGCTGAAAATTGCCCTCTCTGCTTTCCATTCCTTGTCTCAGTCTCTCTGATTCTCATCATCTACACATGGCTGCTTGTTTGTATGGTACTTCTGCACCAGACTGACATCAGTTTATGAGAATTCTTACATGCACCTGCTGCCATCATGAATGGGATTCCTGTAGCCCCCTCTGTCCTTTATGACCTCTGTTTCATCTCAAAACTCACCTGCAAACTCCCCTTTTCCTATTCTCATGTTTATCTTTCTTTTTTATTTTTCATTCATTCATTGCTACACCAGAGAGCTTTTCTACTCCAGTGGCAAATAACATTCACCAAAACATGCCACCGTAGTCAAGCCAACTCTACTTGCAAATTTTAGGCAAATCAAGGGGAAAAAAAACAGGGTTTTTATCTAGCATACAAATGAGAAAAATCCAGAAATGCTAGAGCCACGTATTTTGATCTTTCCAGTATCAGGACATCTCAAATTTAAGTTAGGTTCACACAGGGCATCTCAATATCTATCAGACAGCACACAGCTGCAGACATTCTCAAGCTGTTCTTTTATCCTGATATCTCCTTTACAGTTTAGAAACCTGAGATCTTTCAAAGGCTGGTGTCAGTGCAGGCTGGGGACACTGCATCTCACCATCAGACCCAGGGCAAGGTAGGACAATGACCAGAGCCAGCCAGGGGCTGGAAAACGGCAGCTGACAGCAATGATGTGCCACAGCTGTGGGTTCCTTATCTCCACATTGCTGTGCTCTGCATAGGGAGGAACCTGCAGAGTGCCTTTCCATGGCCAGGTCCTGCCAGAGCTCTGAGCTGTTGCCTTGCCATCCATTCACTGCATCACTCAGCCTGCCACCTCATCTTTCCCCAGCAACATCCTTCACAGGGAAGGTTGGCTCTTCCTTCCACACTTACTTCATTTTCATATTCCAGACCAAAAGAACCAGTTTCAACTTTGGTGATGAGGCACATGCCCAAACATGGCTTGCCTGTTGTAGCAATTAGACAACAGGAAACACATTGCAACAAAGGTGTAATGATGGAAGAACTGGCACAATAGAAAATCACAATAAAGGAAGGGAAGAAGATTGCCCATCTATACCAGCAGATTCCAAGTATGAAGAGGAAAGCTCCATAAAGAAGGGATCTCCAACCACAGATCCTTCCCACTGGCAATCAGCCCTTAAATGAGGTCTAAGAGAGGTGCAGCCAGGCTCCACTCCTTCCAGTCACACAGCTGAATTGCCTTCACCTGTGCTTCCAAGGCTGACTGGGTCCTTTCCCCAGGTGCTCAATCAGTGGTTCAGGCCATCATTTTCTGATTTTTTTCCAAAGACAGTGGCTCAACTGCATGGGGTTGCTGTTTTGTTTTGTTTTGTTTTGTTTTGTTTTGTTTCTGGTGTCGGGACAGGCTTCAAAACAAGAGTAAAGCTGGTAGCTTGTTACCAGTCAGCTCAAAGTATTTACAGGATTAAGAGTCATATATCAATGATAACTTAGAAATGTTTCAAGCCCTAATCTGCTGGGTAGACAAATCAAAAAGTTAAACATGAATACCTATTTTCACTGCTTTCCCGTAAATTTAAATTAGAACAAGAAAAGAGTTAGTTTCCCTGAAGACGCCCTGATCAGTAGCCACAAAGCCAATAAGTTCATATTGCTGTTGCTTCAAAAATGGATGTTGGCCATGTGTTGTTCATGCTAGTGTGGACTAGACAGAATGAACTCTTAGTAATTCAGTAAGCAACAAAACTGGGAAAAATGAAATCAGCATCACTGGTGTTTTGAAAAGCAGAATAAGTGTGTTTTTCTCCACCACTATCCTTTTTATTGTGCCTCACAAATGCTGGATCATCTCCGATTCATTTCTCTCACACAGACAAATAGAGCTGGCATGAGTTTCTCTCATGGAAGCGTGTACCAGCATCAGGGCATAGGGACTGGCTGAGGCCATGTGGGAGCACCCATGATGCACTCATACCTGGGTAGCTGCATGCATGTTCTCCTGCAACTACCTGAGCATGCTGGTGGGAATGCTGAGGGAATCAGTATTTCTCAGACTCGAGAGGTGGGAAGTCAGTGTCCTGGGTTGTACAGGGGTCCCCAAGGCACCCTCAAATGCAACACAAAGAGCATACAAATACATTAGCTTTACCACCAAGCTCCTTTGATTTCCTCATTTGCCAGTACATCTTACATATGTAGCAGTACTTGAATGACTTATTAAGCACACAGTATTAAAAGTGTGAACATATAAAGCATTTTGTCTGTAGCTGGTTGGTGCGGTCTGGCTTCTAATCCAGCATGAAGCACTTGATCCATGTATATCTGCACTGAAACCACCTTCACACCAGGAGCTGCAGGTTATATACTGAGTGTATGTGACTACCTTGGCAATAACTGTGAGTTTGGGCTTCTTTTGGTGCTCTGCCATTAGAGCAGCTGGGGGAACTCACTGCCAGAGGAAGGCTGAGGGTCGTTGTACAGAGAATGCAGGCAGTTCCTTACTGTGAGTCTGGATACAGGACAGCGCAAGGCACTGAGAATTTACTATGCCTTCCCTCTGCCCAGAGGAGGAGGGGAGCACACTTCAGGCAATCACGTCCCTCCTTGGGGTTTTACTCCAGTATCTGTGTTTATACCCAAGGTGATGAAGACTGCTATCTTCCTCTTCCAAATAAGTAACTCTACAGCCGCTGATGAAAAGCCTTTACTTCTGTGACTCTTTGATGTGCTGGCAGAGAATCCTTCAGTGCTCTTTTTAAACGGGGTCACTCCAGCAGGATATGTATTCCAGAAATGGTTTCACACAGTGCTTTTGATCCCTGCTCACTTCTCACCAATTGTGTATCCAAAGATGGTCGACACCTTATTCCCCATCACACTGGGAGGCCCTACTGAGTTGCTTCTCTGTTCTGACCTTTCTTAAGTATTTCAGAGTCACTGTATACTCTCTGAAACTCACCTCCTGCAAATATAACCCGCATTTCTTCTTTTTAGGTATCTAATTTAGCTAGGTATCTCAAAACTGTACTGAGACATGTCTTGTTGGGATGGGCTCCCTACAGAGCAGTCCTGGCAACTCCGTGTGATTCTTGTTCTTGTCATTATTTGCCATCTGGTAATTGTTTCCATTTCCTATTTTCCTTAACTCACAGATTAAAAACTCACAGAACTCACAGAATCATTTGAGTTGGAAGGGACCTTTAAAGGTCATCTAGTCCAACTCCCCGTCAATGAACAGGGACACCAACAGCTAGATCAGGTTGCTCAAAAAACATTGAATAGCACTAAGTCTAATACTGCTCTATACAGACTCCACTATAGTAGCACCCGTTCTTTAACAGCCCTCCTGAGACATTTACATTTTTTCAGTCCGCCAAGTCTCATGACATTTAACATATTGATTTTATACATAGTACATAGTTTCTAAAAAGTAAAAAATTAAGTGATATACAAATAAATCTATCATCTGATTCTTCTTCAAACAACCTGTGCCAGTGCCTCACAACCTTCTGAGTGCATAATTTCTGCTTAATATCTAACCTGAATCTCCCCTCTTTTAGTTTAGAATCAGCCCCTCTTATCCTATCTCTCTCACACTTCACATCCTCGCTACTGTTTGCCTGAAAATGCACCGGTGGGCAAAAGAGCGAGCATCCAAATATGTCTGAGGCAACAGGAAGAAACACAATGTTTTCTGTGACCTCTGCATCCCTTGCTGCTCACAGGTATTTTTCTGACTGTGTTAAACCAAGCAGCAACCCTGACAGCACTACCGTTGTTTTAGCCCGACCAGAATCACAAAGGAAATATTCCCCATGGTCAGCGGTACAAACCACATGTAACAATTCTGGGAAACCTTGGTTGTCAGAAATACATCTTTACTTTTTAAGAAATAAACGATACGTATTAAAAAATCATCCGCATTTTATTCACAAATTCAGGAAATGCCACGAGAGGACTCAAAGATTGTCATCTCTTAATGCCTGGAAATAGGAAAGCTGGTTCCATTTCAGATGCCATCAGATAATACTTTTGCCAGAGGATGTTATTACAGTTTTAGGCTAAATATATAATATAAATAACCTGTCTTCTGCAGTACAAAAAAATGTCTACTGGCTGGAAGCAATTATTTTGAGATAATACATGGAAGTCTGCCAGCTGGGCTTGTTAGGTTTTCTAGCTTTACATTTATAATACACATTAATGCACAGCACTATCTCCTAGCACAGCCAAGGTCCAGTTCTATCACTGCATTTATGAGCCTATTTTATGTATCAGTGGTAATATAATAGGGCTCCTGTAAACTGCATGGAGAACTAATCTAAACCAAACCCTTAGAAGAGATTCATTTCCATCCAGGAAATACACAACACCTTTAAACGGATCACTTCCCATGTGAGTGAATTATTATTCCAATTATTTGGCCAGCTTTATAACTTGCCAATGGCTCGGTGCCAGTTCTTTATTTAACAAGCCAATAAAAAATTGATTATCAAAGTCACTGGGGCAGCTGTGCACAGGATGGCAATGGTGGGGAGAAAGAGAGTCACACAGGCACTGCCAGGACAGCTCCTGAGTCAGATACAAGACCAATGGTCCATCATTTCTCATGGTCAGTGTTGAAACTGAACGAAATTGCTCCCAACAGCTATTTGTGCCAAGGAACACATGGATATGGACCCAGCTTTCCCTCACCAGTGACCTAAGAGAGGGGATAAGGGTCCCACTGGGCCAGTGCAGAGTGTTTCTGCCCTGGGGAAGTGACCTGCATTGGTGAGCAGCTGTCCCTCCAGCCTCCCCTATATTTATCCCCCACGATAGGAAGGCAGAGATGCACAAAGAGAGAAGGAGGCTTGAGACTTCAACGAACCTTTGCATTGCTGGGCCAGTATATAACAAAAATAATGATCCAGACTGAGGGATAAATCATAGAAAAGCCATTGAGAACATCTCACAGGCAGGTGGTGGGACCAGAGTCTCGCCTGCAAAATAGACCTTTACCATGCAGCAGCTTGTCTGCAGCCACTATGTTCAGCAGAGTGCCTGCACAGAAACTCTGGGAGGGTTGCCATAACGCCTCTTGCATTTTCTGGGTCTGATCACAGCAAACTGAAAAATCTCTCCAGGAATGAACGTCTGGGTGGAAATAAGGCTGTATTTGGAGTTCACAGTTCCTGTGTGATTTGCTACAGAAAAGGCCAAAGCACAGCTCCACTCACAGTGTTGATGCCAGCCCCTAGGAGAACTGGTGGAGTGAAAGCCACTGAAACAGTACAGAAGACTGCTTTCAGAGCACCTGGCTAAGGATTAAAGTTGGTCTTCCCTTTTCACTTTCATTTCCTTATTCCTTACATTATGCCTACTTTTAGAGTGAAAACGGAACAGGACTGAAAATGCTTCCTTGTCTTCTGAACTCAGTACTGAATGCCCTGTCTGTAGCACAGAAGCAGGATGATGGGGGGAGAAAGGTGCTGCAAGGCTCTGCCAGCAAGGCTGCAGCTTCTCTGAACAAGTCATATGTTCACCACCAGGCGGGCACCTTGGGCAGAGGGAAAATGCCCTGCTTGGAGCTCACTGTCTAAAGCAGAAGATTGAGTGGAAGAAACTTGTTCTAACTTTGGGCCCTCAGTTCAAAACATCTGATTCTGATTTGTCTGTGTTACTGGCAGACCATGGCAAGAGAGCAGAGTCTTCACAAGCTCCTTCAACACCTGTAGGGGCTGAGGCACCTTCTGGAGGCCCTCTTCTTTCCCCAGGTAGATTGCATTCCTCAGCCAAGAGACACACACTAAGAGAGATGACTCTAGAACATGAAAAAAGAGTTGCCACAGTTAAGTGCGTTGGAAAATGATGTGCAAGGGAGAAGGTGGTGCGTGCTGTTAGGCAGTCAGAGGGAAAAACAAGAAAAAGGGAAGTGAAAAGAGGGGAAAGAGGAGAAATGGAACAAAAAGAAGATGAGTGATAAGAATGAAAGCAACCACAAAAGGGAAACAGCAAAGAGACCAAGAGAACAAGGAGTTGGAGCAGGGGATCGAGCTGGGGAAAATCAAAAGCTGACAAGTAAGAAACCTGTGCATTCCATGGAAAAGCCTCAAAACTCACAGAGGAGCAATACCTGGAAGACAACAGCCAGAATGAAATGATCTGCCCATTGTGACAAGCCCATGACACTGTCTGATGGACATCAAGCAAGTTCTCTGATGCTTGATACCAGCAGTACACCACAGTTTTGTGTTTTCATTCTCTCTTAGATCTGCAAAAGTTTGCAAATTACTGAAGGCATTTTACTTGATCTGCTACCAAAGTGATCACAGCATGATCAAGGCAAGGTGAGCTCACAGAAGCCTCCAAATATTCTTTGGATGCTGGGAATTGCTGGAAATATCCATGGAAATATCCCTGGAAAAATCCCTGGAACTTTAGTTGTTAAGAGTCCTTCACATCCACCACATACTTGGAAAGTTACAAAGATGTTTAGGTGATGCAGAATGGCTAAGATCACCTACTAGTTCCTAGCAGTTCATTGCTGACTGGCAAATCTGAGTATGGCTAACAGCAAAGAATGTGGGAGGCATGAGCCAGTGTAACCTCTTTAATGGTGTTTACTATTTCTACTGGAGCTTCTACAAGAGCACACAGGCACAGGAACACACATGCATACACAAAGATACACAGGTAGAAATAAAACTCTACTGGAACAGAGCCACGATGTAAGAGTTACAGCTCAATGACAAAAGAATTATGCCTGCAGATAGATTACAAAGTACTGTAACATGCTGTGAAATGTGTTTTCTTTCTGACAAATCTTGCTGATCACTGAGGCCATAAAGTGTTGCCTGAGGGGTGAGCCCACACATCCAGGACATTAACACACAGCCCATGAACATATGGAGCTGTGGTGTCACATAGCACAGAATGAGAGGAAATTCTCACAATTGCCTGTTTCCCCATGGTGCACTGAGTGACTGAGTGACCACAAACCACGACTGAAGAACAGGAGTGAGTCATGGAGTTCCAAACAAGAGCATCCACTAATTGTTCCATGGAAGAGGCTCAGCAAATTATGAAGGAGGATTCTGTAGGATATTATTTTGTTGACTGTGAGCTTTGTACCCCTCTGTTGCAAAGCTGGCCATTCAGATCTGAGCTTTTATCTTACGATTCACAGCCCAGGGAGAACCATGTTCCAGGGTGTGGTATCCCTCAAGGACAGGGCTTGTGGTATGAGCCCAGGGCAGCTTTGAAGGTGTTTAGAAGGAAATCAGTCACCACCCAATGCAAACCAGAGAGGATACATAAGCTCAATAGGCGATCACAATCCTGTAGGCAGACCTCAGCTTTTCCATCCTCCTGTACTCCTTTCTCTTTATGCAGATGCAAGGTTTTCTTCATACTGAGATGACGTGGGCTTGAAAGGCATAACCTCACAAGGTGAGGTGCAACCTGTTTGTACTTTCTTGAGTGAAAAGTTAAATGGTGGCTGCTCCTAGACCCCTCCTATCAGGTCTCACCTGGGAGAAAGATTTGCTGGTGTTGGCAGGAGGTGATCACATTCACATTTTTCTTCAAAATATCTGAATTTTGATAAAAATGAATACAACTTTTTTTCTTCACTGCCAGAAATGTGGGAGAAAAAAAAATCGCAGGCTGGAAAAGTAGACAAAAATTAAGGAACCTTGCAAAAAAAATTTTTTTTCCATGTTATTCATTTGAATTTAATCCAAAATCCATTTATATTAAGAGTGCTTGTCAAATTTTTATCAGAAAAGCATGAATTGGTAAAGAGATGTGCCAGGAAACTGATCTACTGGAAAATTCTCATGCTTGGGAACAATTTCTAGAACAGTAACACTTACAGTCCTATATTTAAAACAACAGCTTGGACTCAGGTGTCTAAAAAAAAGCTTGTTGTACTACTGCCAAGTCATTAGCTTACAAAGCTCCAGGCCCTGTCTACACACCATCCAACCATCAGTTTAACTAAAATCACTATTTAATCCATTTAGAGCAATCAGCACAACCCTTTTTGGGAAACCAAATTAACCTAAATCAATACAAGCCTGTCACAAGCAGAGGCAAACAATTTAAGGATATCGACATAGAAACCTGTGTAGCACAGCCACAAGTGCTGGAGCTCAAGGAGCAGTTGGACACTGCTCTCAAACATAAGGTTTGGATTTTGGGTGGTGCTGTGCAAAGCCAGGGATTGGACTCCATGATCCTCATGGGTCCTTCCAGCTCAGAATATTCTGTTCTATTAACAAACTTGTTCACCTCTCACTGCACCGCTCACCTCTTTTTCCACAACTTCATGGGTATGCTCAGAGTGCATTTCAAGGAAGAAGTGCCCAGGAAACAAGGCAAAACTACAGGAACACCCCCACATGCCAGCTGTTCTGCTTTCAGGTGCTGCACTAGCAAACCCTGCTGGTAACAATACAGCAAAATGCAATTCCCGAAAGCAAAGGAGCCCGGCATTAGCAATGAGGCAGGTTCATAGATGGCCACGGAAAGGCTGTGGGGAACAGAGAACATGTGTAGTAGCTGTCCTAGGGCTTTCCTGGTACCCAGAGAGAGTGTCTCATCAGTGCAAAGCTCCTGGCGGCTCTAGGGAGAGCTCTGACCTGAGGCACAGCTGCAGGATAGAGCCACTGAGTTTCCCGCCAGTCATTTCAGAATGTTGTTGTGAAGGACCACAGCTGGAATTTCACTCAGTTTCATCCAGGAAACTCAAGGGACTCCAGCACTCTCCTTCCTTTACTCGCAGTGCAAGTTACATCCTATAAATTCAGAGGCTCATACAAGATCTCAATATTTTTTAAACTGCAGTAGAAAAAGACGGAAATCCCTCTGAAACCTGTGATCTTCCAAAGGCAAAGGAACTGCCCTAAAACAAACCAGCATCTCCTTCCTCCTGTGGCTGCAATCCAGAAAACAGTTTACATGAATGGGGAATTGAGCCCCCAGCTTAGCTAAGCCAAAGATGCTCAGATAGGACCGTGACCATATGATGTACTACAGGGACAACTTTGTATTGCAGAGGTGCCTGGGCAGCAATAGCCATCTCCAACACATTCTCAGACACACAAGTCATGCCCAGCACAAGGAACAGCTCAGGCTGCGTGATCCCCTTTCAAAGCCTGCTGTGGTGTCTGGTGATGCTCTATGGAGTGTGCTGGGTCTCTCCTGGTGGCCTGGGGACAACTGCTGTCTAACTGAGGTGTTTTTGTGACAAGCGTGGTCACAGTAGGTAGGCACACAGACATGTTCACACATGCCGGACTGTTTGCTTTTATACCAGAAGTTCAACAGCTAAAAGACTTGCATTTTCTTATAAGGGAAACGTAATTATAATATATATTAAGGAATTAGGGTTCTGGTCTATGAATCCTTATTAGCACCAGTACTCTCCAGTGTACTGCTTCAGATAAAAGCATTTGTATAATGTACAGGTCTGCAAGTACGTGTCTGGCCAAACTTTCTCATGCATTTTTCTTTCTTTCTTTCTCTCCAAACCACCATACACACATAATGAGATACGCTATTCCCTCATATTCCCCAAATTTCTGAATAGCAGAAGGTGCTGCATATCATTTATTACTACCAGAGATGTAGCTAAAGTCTAAAAATGAAGCTTATGCTGCACCGCTAACTGTGTTTTAAGGACATAAAAGGCAAACAACAAATAACTTGTGACTGGAAACGAAAAAAAGCCTCTTGTATTTCTAGAGATGGACACTAGATGGCAGAACAAATAAACATTCTCTAACAATTTCCTAAGAGGCATCCTTTTAATAGCAAGGCAGGACCAGAGAGCTGAAATAGACTATATCTGAAATAAATGGAAAGCCTACAGCTTTTCCACTTGGGCCAATCAGTTCCTGTAGAGCACAGGCTCTGATAAGACTAGGTTTAAACTTTTTATGTCCTTCACCATGAGTGTTACCTTCAATTTGGTGATAGTCACGAACTCCCATCTCCCTGAACAAATGCCAGCATCTTCCCTTCTCTCACACAACACGTTTAAAGTAGGACACAGGAAAACTCTACCACAACTCTGAGTGGGTGATACAAGTTTTTAGATGCAGATAAGAAACCTCAATTGAGCTCAAACAATTTAGGAACGTCAGAGCAGCTGCCAATCAGTGGAATGCTCTTCATGGGTACCATTATGTAATTAGAATCTAAATTATTTGCTCCCGCAAAGCAACACTTCTTCCAGAGGAAGAATATACCTATTTAAATAGTTAAATAATTAAGAGTAATCATGGGTAAATGCTGGGCTGAAAATGCTGCAAAAAAAAAAGACCTGAGAAGAACCGAGCAGGACTGTTGTGCACTATGAGATCTCTGTAGGCACCAGACACTGCTCGCTCAAGGTTTGTGCCCCAAGCGTGGCCCAGCTTTGGCTTTGCCTTGAGCTGCAGGATGGGGCAAGGTCTGGAGATCCAGCAGCCCAGGGCAGCTCAATGAATGGGAAACCAGCAGGAAAACAGGTTCCACCAAGAGCATAAAGCACAGCAGCTCACTAAAGCCAGCTGGAAGTTCAGAATGAGTGCTTCTAATGTTGCTATCTGCCTGCGGGATGCTGCACACACTTTGCACATGACTGGATGGCACATGAGGGACCTTAGCATTTCAGCCCCATAAAAGGGCTTGGGCTGCCCCACGAGCTCACAGGCTCTGGAGTGCAACAAGTGCTCAGATCAGCAGCCGTATGAGCTGGACTGGAAGCTGAAAGAGCCAAGTCCAACTCCTGGCTCCTGACTGATTTGCTATATGACCTTACACCATTTCATCTTACTCATTTTCCTTCATGGTCATGGCATCTCCTGTCTGTCATCTTCACCTGGAGGTGTGAGGTATACAAAGCAAAATCTTCTTAACCTAAGCCCTTGCTGCGAGGAGAGATCCACCCCCTTATACACATCTAACACAAGACAGCCAGCACTTAACAGTATTCCTGTGACATTGAAACCGTTCATACAATTGCATCCTTCAAACACCTGATTCCTGTCCTCAAAAAGTTCATTTTAACAAAACCTGGGCGATTTCCAAACCCACTTACGGAGAGTCAGTTTTGCCAGGTGTTTTTTCCTGAAGCCATGAGAGGAGAGGACCTTGAGAAGGAACTAAACAGAAGTGGTGGGACCCAACCAGATTAAAAGGAATTCATAAGCCTGAAAGAAAGCAAAGAGCTGTGGGAGAAGTGCCCAAAGATAAACGATGTCCCACGAAACCTGCTGTGCACCAGGAGCCAAGGAACAGCATCTAACGATGGGCTTAGGAGGTCATCTGGCCTGTTGTAGCAATGGAGGAGCAGAGCTCACACAACAGCTGCTTTCTTCTGGAGGAGTAAACATCTGAATGAAAAGAACAGTAGGAAGAAAGAAGATGAACCCACATGACACTGGTCTGTGAAATCCAGTAGGGCAGGCTGGGCGCTCAGCCCCCCTCATTGAGGGGCAGGAGGGACAACCAGGGCCAGCGGTGTCAGCCTGTGGGAGGAGCTGAGAGGAGCCATCTCCTCAAGTCTGGCCAGTGTTCAGGGAGATACTGACTGGCTCCAGAAGAACCCATAGGCAAGCCTCTCCTGCTGCAGCCTGCAAACAGGCTTTTCAAAGGGGTAATGAGCTAGGTAAAGAAAGGTGGGACTGCTGGGAATACTGCTCAATGACAACCTTCCTGAGAACTGGAGAAGCAGCTGCCTCCATCTTTGTAGACCATTTCTCTTGGCTTGCGATGATTGCAGGCCTCAAAATAACTGAGGTTTGCACAGCCACAAAAGCATCACGAGATGTGCTTACCCACCCATCCTGACACACAGCACCATGGCTGCCATAGGACATAGCACCAGGTCTTTGGAGTGCAGGAGTAGCAGAACTCTCCCCCCACAGCTGAGTGATGTTTTCAGATTTGGAGGTGTGAATAGACAAGCCTGCTTAAGAAACCAACTGATTCTTCTTCTTCCTGCATGGAGACGGTTTACCCCAAGACATCAGCTAGACATGGAAAAGACCAAACCATGGAATGGATGCAATGAATCAAAAGAACAGTGAAGTGCAAGAAATTACAAGTTAAGAAAGGGAAGAAAAGGAAGAGTTGAAGCAGCAACAACAGTGACAGCGAAACTGACAGATTGACAGCATGCAAGTGGAAAACAGTGGTCACAGTAAGCATTCCTTTATGTTACAGAATACATCTAACCTTGTTTCTAGCAGTTGCAAACACTGGTAGATCACCAATCAATGACTACGGCTACCAGTATGGGAATGATGGTGAACAAGCATGGGAGGTGGGGTGGCATGGGAACAAAGAGCTAAATCTGTGACAGCACAGCTGGATCCTACAAACCGTGCTCAAAGCAGGACTTGCAGGTTCTCACAGCTCAGAAAATTAAGTTCCCTTTACTTATTACTCAAGAGTAGATGCTTTGGGTATCTTGTGGTCCTACCATTCCTACAGGTCAGCTCCAAGACTTTTATAGCTGAGACACTCAGTTGCAAAGCAGTTTCCAGCTTCTTGCAGGGCTGCCTTCCTGTCCCATGTCCTCCCCACGTCCCACCCTAAGTGTGTCCCTTCTGTCCTGCAGCTCATGCTGCTCCTCCTCCATGCTCTCCCACTCCTTGCCACTCTTCCCCTCTTTGTTTTCACCTTACTTCCTTCCATTTTCCTGCTCTACTGCCTTCTTCCTTCCCAACTCTTTACTGTCAACATTTCAGACTTCTAAAAGTTTTGAAAAGTTCCCTTTCCAAAATCAGAAGTGTTAAACCAAACTGCTATCCTGCAGTCTTCTGGTAAAGGTCCTGTCCTTCCACTTCCAGCTCACCGCTTTCCTCCACCATCTTCCCTTTATTTTTCTTGGCTGTTCCTTCGTCTGCTCTGAAGTTCAGAAACTCTTTGAGGGTAGTCCCAGAGTCTAGTCCATAGAATTCTAGAAGGCAAAATATATATTATAAAGTCTATTCTAATTTTTTTTATTATTATTATTATTTTTAAATTATTTTGAATAAACTCATGGAAAAATCCAAGTAAGGAAGACCGAGTAGATAGACACACGTGTCCTGTCAACAGGAAGCTTCTCTTATATAACTTCACTGCAGTTCTGGAAAGCTAAATGTGATTGAATCTATTTTCCTCTGCAAATTAGTAGCCAGGACAAAAGTCAAGCATGAAGAAATATCACCTCTGAGAAAGATTTCAGAAAGGCAGATGGTTTTTAGCACACAGAGCTGCCTCCATGAAACATCTGCTATGACGTAGTCCTGCTCTGGCTGTAGACCAAGCATATCAATGGCTCCACAGAGCAATGGGATAAGAAATGGGAAAATTGCCATTGCTTGTTTAGGAACTTGTTTTGCTGATAAATGTCTGTCACTTTTCAAATAGCTACAGTCTAATTGTTTTTTGGGGAAAATATTTCCTTGAGCAGGAGGTTTGCAGGCCACTAGCAATTTCCCATCTGTGCTGCTGCTCTAATACACCACACACACACTTTCCTCCCTATTAGGGATTACTATGGCTTCTGATTATAAACAGGCAGCCTAAAGGAATTCAGAAATCTCATCTGCCCTTAAGGAAGTTCTCTAGGCTTAATGAAATTTTAAGGTTGGAATCAAAACATATTCTTTGAAGAAACCTCTAAATTCTGCTAAAAAATACAATTTTTATACATCTGTAATTTCATAATCATGAATGACTGTATGGGGATAACAGTTGTTTGACTGCAGCAGTGGCCGCTCCGTGCTCATTCTGTGGCAGGCTTTCAATGTCACTCATCTCACCCCTTGTCAAACTGTGACATGAAAACATTCAGCTTCTGCCCAGTAGTTGCTGGGACAGACAACATACAGCCTTCTGTTTAGTATCAGACAATACATCTAATAATGATACGATAGGCTTTCAACTCACACACGTCCTCCTGCAATTGCTTGCAGTAAATTTAGCAGTGCCAAAAGACACAGTACTACTCTTGCACCTGCTTCAAGTGAAATACTAAAAGCATACGTAAACTTAAGAAAAATTTTTAAAAAGGATTCCTTATGAATAGGTTTCACTTACTCCTCCTCACTTCTCCTCCTCCCCCCCCTCGCCAAAAAAGAGGAAAACAACAAGAAAAAAATATTGTCTACCATTGCAGATTTATACTAGTGTAAAATTGTTCTGCAATCTGAATCCCTTGCTGATTTTTTTAGTTGTTGTTTGTTTTTTTTAACTCAAGAGGATCACATGAAGTTTCAAACCTAGCTACTATTAGACTTCCCTGAATAAAACGGCTGAGAAAGTAGTTCTGCACATCAGGGGGAAATTCACACCTTTACTTACCTCTAGGACTAAATAGCAAAAAAAAAAAAAAAGAAACAAAAAAAACCAACAACATCCTGGCAGTGACTGCTTTCAGAATTTATTGTTAAAAAAAAAAAAAAAAAAAAAAAAAGGAATAATAGGAAGAAAATAAAGCACCCACCACATATTGCTTTATGTGGAAACAATGGAAAAATGTGACAGAAATATATTTACCCATTCCTGTCCATGTATCAGATGATCCGTGCTACTCAGGACATGCTCATGGGAAAAATATTGGCACTATCACAGCATATGGAAGTGAAAATAAAAAACATGCAGTATTTTCAATTGCAGTTGGGAGGCCTATTTCCTGGAGTCTAAAGATCATGTTGTTTTATCTGTTTTCCTTTAGCATAACGTACATTATCAGACTTCCATAACTTCAGACACCGGCAGAAAGCCCTGATTTTCTGCCAGCGGTGACATACCCACCTCAAAGATAAACCTGGAAGTCAGAATGTCTGCCTTATTTCTGTTTGCAATTTCCTTTCCATAGGAACATGCACATGATATAGTTCCTGCTAACAGATATTTAAAGCTTTGCTGGCCCTTCCTATACTTCTACCAGCTCAGCCCCACTGGAGGTCCTCAGGGCAGCACAAACACCAGAGAACAGACTTCCAGCACAAAGCCTCATTGGTTTTGTTCAAGAAGCTCTTGCCTTAACCAATTTGTGTGTGTTAAGTATACTTGGCAGATCTTTCTTCTGCTTTTGTCTACAAAAGTGGCAGATTCTGCATTAAAACGTGTTACCAAAATGTAAACCATTAAGTTCCACATTTTTAAATGATTTCCTAACTCATATCAAAATATCTAAAGAATCTGTGTAACTAAAACAGAGCTCAATTTTAACCGAGTCCCAGAATGATGAGTACACAGTAATACATGCCTGGTGCAATTAGCCTCATTACCAACTGGAGAAAAGCTGACTTAGCTTCAGTTTCAAGACCACCTCAGCTTCAAGTCAAAGGTCGAACTTTCACCCATGTAGGTGTGCTATTTTAGATACAATGTGAAGATAGAACCCAAACAGTCAGAAAACAAAGCTCAGCAAAAACCTACAGATAATGCTGAACAACCAGTACCTGACCATTTTTTTCCACTGCTAATTAGTGATAAGAGCAATCACACCTGTTCAAGGTGACTGGCACTACTGACAGTCACTGGTGCAAAACGCAGTGGAACATTTGGTCGTTCTGAAAGAGGATACAATGGAGCAATACAGGAAATTCCATGCCGAGAGGACAAAGTCAAACATTTGTTCTCTTGCACACCATAAAAAAGTATTTTTGGTTACAAATCACTATTGCAAACAATCTTCTCGTAGATAAAACTAAAAATGTCTCTATCTAAAAAGTGTTGAGGGTCAAAAACCTAAAAATCATAACTAACAAGATTTCTCTGTGTAAGTCCTCTCCTCTTATGGACTGTGACAGTCTCCTTATTTTAAGAAAGGCCTTCCTCTTGGTCAATCAATTCTGTTTTGGTGGAGAACACATCAGCCAACATGTGCTTTGGGATTTCAGAGCCCCGTACTTTTAACGTGTAGCAGGCATTCTCTACTTTTGCCAGACTCTGTTTCAAAGTGTACAGTTTCTTGGATACTTCATAAGGTCCAGTGTTGCCAATGAAAGTAAAACCGTCATAAATCTGACGTAAGAACTGGCTCAGTTCAAAAGGTGTGTCGATGTCACCGTTGCCAACACTGCTGATGCACAGTCGCATCAGCTCTCCGGTTAGATCAGCCACTCCCAGCAGGTAATCTACAGGTGTCACCTTCAGGCTCCAAGTGTGTGGCTGTTTATCCTGGGAACTGGAGGTCTGAGGACAGAATAGAGCAAAGTTCCTTTCAGAGAATTATGGAAAAAGACAGTCTAAAATGGTTCAAATGCACACTAATTTACCTAATGCACTGTAAAGCAATAGGAGTTACAAACATTCTAGTGCATGCCACTTCCACAGTCTGATTTCAGAAGTACTATTTACTAATCCTTCCTCCAGCGTGCTGTAAGATATAAAAGTATCCATTCCACTGAGATGTGACTTCCTCTCTGAAAAGCATGATGAACATATCAAACCTACCACACTTCTACAATTTTTATATGCAAATAGAATAAACATTTTTTTGTATCAACATTTATTTGCATTTGCCTTTTTTTGGGGGGGCTTGCAGACTTCAGCCTGATGGATTTAAATTTTGGTTGAATGGTCTTGTCCAAAGATACACAAATCTGAAGATTCAAGAAACAATAAGAGAGTCTGCATTATAAAAACAAATCACATGATTTTGTAATAATATCTTGAATTTCAAAATGCTTTCTAGAAGAAGCTGACAAGTGGATTCCTCTCAGATCTGTTTTTTATATCAATTGAATTCATCAAAATATCTAAATAAATATTCATGAAAAAAATTACCACAAGTGACAAATTTGCTCTCCAAGCTACAATACTTTTGATTTCCGAAATACTGGTGATATTGGAGACAGCACAGGTTTGCTTCTATCCCCTTGTTCCCACAAGGGAACACCCACCCAAACATCACCAATCTGGTCAGGTGTGCATGCAGACATCAATAACTTTGCAAATAGGGAAAAGAAGCATGCCATTGTAGGTAAGAAAAAGAGAACTTAAGCTGAAAACCTGGCTTCTTTACAAATATCTTACTAAAAGAATGAGGAAGGAAAAAAAAAAAGTGCTGTAGAACAGAATCTCTTCAACAGAAGTAGTATCTAAAGCACTAATGCTGTGTATTACTGTACACTGCATGTGCACTGCATGACCATTTCTATACTTTACCACAGACAGCTTCTGAGCCCCATCTACAAAGTGTTCCCAGTTTACTGTGGTCATTGGCAGCAGTGTCTGTGCAAATAATTGTGCAGGGCAGGGTAAAGGTATGGCCACATCAAGAAACAGCAGATACAACATGAGGTGTAAGGTACAAGAGTAAATGTGTTTGTGCCCTGAAAACATAAAGAGCAACTCTAGGAATGCTACAAATTACCAAGCTAAAACACATAATGAATACTAACAGAAGCTAATCAGAGTGCCTGCCCTGATTAGCTTAGTATGAGGTAGGAAGATTTCATTTTGTCTCAAATTCATTAGTCTCCTCCAACTTTTGCTATACCACTTTACACTGGTGGATGTTACAGATACAAACACAGACATTAAAAATCCCTTTTCCATATTTGCTTCCCGGTATTTTACAATCCCAAATCCTTCTCCCTGCCAGGTGTTCATTTTGCCCTAAAGGGGATGTGAAATGAATAAACTTGAAGCCTACTGACCTAGTTTAATACGTCTCAGAATAAAAAGCACGTTTTGAATGACTGAGTCAAAGCCCACATGTATATCTAATACCATTCCATTAACTGAACTTATTTAATCAAATGCCAAAAGCATGACTAAGCTCAGTCGTTGCATTACCATTCCAGAAAGATATGTCATATGAGAAGAGAAAAGCTTTTACCATGTTTGTTGTTTCTTCTCTGTCTTCTGCTGTAAATATTAGTTGTTTGTTGATCTCTTCAACACTAATTAAAGATCGGGTTTTGATAAAATACTGAAATGAAACAGCTTCAATATATTCTTGAAGTCCTGAAAAAAAAAAACCAACCAAACCACAAAATTATTAAGCAAATGATTCAAACTTCAGAGCAATGACCCATGATCCATGCTTGCTTTTTTTTTTTTTAGAAAATTTGTATGTGAAACTATCTTAAGATTACTAGCAGAAAGTGAAATCCAGAAATAACACTGAAAAGCTATTTAACATAGCACACTTCTGACATATGAGACCAAAAGAACAGCAGATCAACATTTTCGAGTTTTTACTACAAGTGCATTTTTTATTCAGATCCTTCAGTATATCAGTACAAAGTATAGTGCTACTCACTCCCAGAAACATATTAAGAAGTTGCTCCCCATAACAAAGCTTCTAAAGCGTTGCATTTATATTACATGAGGTCACAGACATGGGGCACAACACAAAAAAAAGACTGCAGATAAATCAAAAACAAGGCAGATGGCCCACAAAATACAGGTAATGTTTCCTTTGGATCTGTTGTTAGCAACAGAAAATGTCTGTTTAAAACTTCATTTCCCATTTCTTTGTTTTGTAGGAATTAGTGAATAGGCTCCTTAAAAGACAGGCTAGGTGAAATTCATGTTCAGGACAAAGCACATTTTCTTACAAACAAATCCAGACCAAAAACTATTATTGTTATAATTACAATAAGCCAGACAAGACTGCAATGTTTGGCAAGATGAATACAATGAAGGACAGCCCTATCGTCAAGAACTTACACTCTGAAAATAAGGCATGCAGGAAGAACAAAAGGTGTGCCAGCAAGGAAATAACAGATAGGATAACAAATACAGCTTGTTCCAGATTTATGTGCCATCTGCAGCCACCTGTCACAATTACCTCTCACTATCAACTCAGCAGATGGCAATTTTCTGCATGCATTAGTAACAAAAGTGAGATCAAAAATACAGCTTGAATGTTGAGACGGTGATTCATAGGTTCTGTTAATTTTTCCTTATATGTAGAAGAGAAATCTGGGGGAAGCATGTGGGATTTCAGCACAAATCTGAAATTGGCTCTGATGGTGGAAAAATAAAAAGCAGAAATGAATCTGGAGCAAACAGCCACGGCAGGATTAAGCTAAAAAGTTTTAAAGACAATAACAATACGTGTGTATCTGACCAAGGGGCAGAGAGAGAGCCAACAGAGGAAGTTAAAGGAACATACTGTAACATGATCGATCTTAGCAGAAGAACTGAACAATTCTAAGGGGATGGTTTCACTTTGAGAGAAGCTCAGAGGTGACACTGCTGTAACATGCTGAAAAGGGCCATGAATAGACAACAGCTTTGCCAATATGTCAAGTGAAAAAAAATGGAGGTACCCAAGGTAACTAGCAGCAGAATCCTGTTTCCATTGGAATAATTTTAGAAACTCCAACTGACCACTCTAGGGCCAGAATCTCAGCCTACAAGAGATATCTAGGAAGCAGAGAATTTAGGCTTCATTTGGATCAAAGAGAAAGTCTAAATCAATAACAAGGGAACACAGCCTTGAGTAACAGAGGAAAGCCGAATGATCCCCAGAAAACTAGAGGAGACCACAAGGGAAAATGCTTTTCATGTTACAATCAAAAAAGCTTAACGAATGACCTGCATTTCTTCCTTTGAAATACGAATTTGCAAAGTGAGTGAGGGCAATTCAGAAAGGCATTTCAGTTTGCATCCTTTATGCTCCTACCCAGCAGTAGCTTCAAAAGTAGAATAAGATCCAGCAATCAGAGCCACACTCATTTCTCGTACACAGGGAACTGCAAGGCCAATAAAATGCAATAGCTTCATCAACTGAGTTTGGGTGAAGCATTCTGGGCAGAAGTCACAGAGGAATAATAAAGGAAAACTACTTGGGATTTTCCAAAACTAGTAACTTCAGAAGTTGCAGAGAGGAAGATTTATTCAATTGCTTCTTCCCCTGATTTACTCTGCTGATATAACACAACCACTAATTCATTATGACATTTTGGCTTTTTCTATGGATAAGCTGTAATTACCTAATACTACAGCACTTAATACGACAACATCTGTGAGAATCTCCTATCTATGGAGAAGACTATCAGATATGGAAAATCAACGTGGCACTTACCCAAGTTCTCAAAGTGATCAAATCAGCTCTCAAACCTTCCAATATACAGGTTTCTTGATCAGTCTTAACTCCCCAGCTTCAACTCATTTCACTTTAACTCCTCCACGCACATTTTCCAGGGTGTTTGGTTCCTCCTTTCATTTCTGTATCTATATGTATTTATTTTCCTTTCTCTCTCTCCATATATACACACACACACACACACACACACGCAAATACATGCACATTTTTACCTCCTCCTTTCCAATCCAAGCTGTTCCACTATTTTCCTCCCTTCTCTTTAACACCACGATGTGAATATTGTACGCGCATTCTGGTTTGTTATTTCACCTTGCACAGTTTGGGAATCTACCTCACAGTATTGACAAGTAAGGTTACAAAACCTTATGTGACACTGTTAGCATCACAAATAGACTGGTAGCAACTCCTCTGCAAAAATATTTATATTTTAAGTCCTTCCAAAAGTAGCTGCAACATAACCTTTTAGCGACCCAAGACCTTGAAAGAAGGTGTTTTTATACGCAGGTAGAAGAATGTTTGAATATGTTATGTTTTAGCTTCATGGAAGGACATCCGCTATGTTCAGCAAATAATCCCCAAGGTGAAAAGCTCCATCCCATTTCACTACACTATCCAACAGTACCTTTCCCCTCATGCTTTTATTTTGGATTTATTCCAAAACTTGATTATTTACAGGTTGAGCTGCCAGTAATAGTTTGTAAAACTGTTTTTATGCATGTTTTTTCTTAGAACACACATAGGAAACTGTAAATAAAAGCACGGTGTTACTTCCACTGGCATTTCTTAAAATTAGAAAGGTGAAACTACAGAAAAGTTAAATATTTTGATATCTTATTATATTTATTCTGTATAAATAGCTTGTACTAGTGATAGGCTACCATCACACATATAATATCTTCCTTCTATATTTTGAAAATATATTTTTTGCATACAAACTGGAAAGTTACACAGAGGTATCTTCTCAGCACACAGCTATCGAGAAGGAAATTTCATGCCTAAAAGTTTGTGCAATTTTTTTCCAGTTGAATCATCTGATAATATTCATCTGCATATACAGACTCTGAGAAGTAAGAGTTAAGCAATTTCTCTAAAACAATGAAAAAAAAAACAACAAACAAAACTAATATCATACTAGCAAGGAATCGGGTCTCTTCAAACTCTCAGCTCATTGTAGCACTCTCTCCAAGAAAAAAATGACCATTTTTTCATTTAAGTATCTGTTCAACACTTAAAAATGGGTTAAAATGGGTTCCATGCATCTCAGGTCTTGAAGTTATAAACACCAACACTATCTGTCAGTTTCCTGAATGATGTTGGTCCCTATTTCTTCTCAAGTTATCTTCCTTCTCTTCCTTCATTCTCTTGCTTTCCTCCCTACCTGCATCTTTTTGCTCACACAGACAGCCTCTGTTACCTTCCCCAGGTCCTACCCTAAACCATGAAGCAGGAATCACAAACCAACAGCAGTCACCAAAAGGGCTGTCTGAAAACATACACAGTTACAGCAGTTTTCTTCCAGCATCACCAGTGCAGAACATTACTTTTAGGGCAAGTCACATGAAGCTACCCAATTGTGAATTCATCATCAAATCAAAGCAACACAACCTTATCACACTTAGGCTAGTAAGTGACCCTCTCTTAAAAATAGGAAGAAAGAAAAAAAAAAAGTCAAATTGTTGTGGAAAATCCAAACTGAGAAAAAAAACCAAAGATAACTGGAGAGCTTCTGTCAGTGAACTCTGCAGAACCCAAGGAAGATGGTAGAATGAGAAGAACCTACTTCTACAAGCCTGCTGATCAATGAGAACTGGTAAAATAACTACATGGACCAAGTACACCAACTGAAACAAGTGCAAGCAATAAATTTAAATGCATTCATAAGCAAATGACAATTAGAAAATAATCATACCTCATCATTACCATTCTATTAAGACGAAACTGACAACTCACACCTCACTCATTTCAATTTGCCCACAGATGGCAGCAACAATTCCTAGATTCACACTTCTTTCTGTCCAGAAATGGTAAAAACTGAAGTAATTAAAACTGAGGCTATGAAACAATCCAACAGCTGCTTAGTTGATTGTGAGTATGAAATCAAAGGTTAATTTTCTAACAGCTTACAGAAAGATTCTAAAGCCAGCTGTAAAACCAGCTATACTCAGACATACTCACCACCTGGATATTGCTGTAAAAAAGGCTTCATATTACTCCTGAAGAGCAGGTTTTGTACAATGGGGATAAGTAACACATACAAATAAAAGCACATGAATTTGAAGAAAAAAAAAAATCTGCTATTTCTATTCACTGAATAATACGTTCATGGAGCCAGGTATGTGTGCCATGCAGAGCTATATACAGCCTTTGAATTTTAATGGGAACTGAGGAAGAGAAAAACACAGCCAAGTCCATTTCCAGATAAACTGCTCCATTTTAACAATTCAGTTTTGAAATCACTTTGACAGTCAGTGCAAGCTCATATAGGAATATTTGTCAGAGAAAGATACTGTATGCATTCTATCACTAATCAGTTCAAGGTAGCAACTGAAACCAGAACATATATTGCATCTAGCAACGATTCATCTAAGCTGGTTTACGATCAAATCAATAATTAAATTGGTGAAAATTTCTCTTATTAAATCCTGAATGCTTTATTGATTAGTCAGTTGCTACGTGACACATCCACGACCATCCTGCAGCTCTGTTCCTTTCCAGCTGTATGTGTAAGTGATAAATTTCAGGTGCTGAAGCGTTAGCATTGTTTGCACTTAGTCTCTAAAGCTGCATACACACCACAGCTAGGGGAAAGGTAAACCAGAGGTTTGTCTGTGTTCCTCAAAACTAAAGAAACAAACACAGGCTTCCTACTTAATAGGCATAAGTGCCCATGACAGTTAAATTATTTCTCAGACACAAAAACTCGACAGAGAATTGCAGAGAGTTTTATTCTCTCACTGTAGAGATCAATTTAATTGAGCTTATGTTATTAATTTTAGAAACAAGTGTATAAATAGACAATGGTTTTCTTGCAGGACACACTGTGGAAAATAAGTTCACAACCTTTTATTTCGTCCCCCCTTGAAGATCTGAGGGATGTACCATGGTTACTTGCTGAATTCAGCACATTTACTATACTGATTTTTCACCTTCCTTGGAAGAACCTAGAAAATAGGCATGAGCTAGAAATAGCCTAAGAGTAGTAAAATATAACAGTGAGTTTCAAACAAGCAGTTTACTTACTGGAAATCAGTTTTATAGTTTGTTGGCACTCTTGGCTGTGCAAGAACAAAGAAATGCACAAAGTAAGAAAACAGAAATTAACAAAATTGTATCTGATAAATATTGGCTTCTACACTGCAAATTCCATTAATTTTTCAGTATAATCAGGAAACTTTGATTCCATTTCTGGCGTTTTACCTCTCACCCACAACAGCAAAGAGATGAACTTAATTCTTTAGCTACATCCTGTTCCTGTGTTATTATGTTTTCCCACCATCTCGCAGAAATCTGATTGCTTCCTCCACGGATAGCTTCCCTTTCAAGTTTTAGGTGTATTGAAATTTTTTCCTGGGTGAGATGATTACAATTCATGATACCCTTCCTTAAGCAGTAAAAAGCTTTTCCTCTGTATGTCACCTACTTTATTACAGTTTTTAAATTGTAAGACCAAAGAAAAAAAGTTCTTATTCAGAGGTACATCATTGTTCTTGACCCTAGCTTTGTTTTACAAATACATATATAGGAAAAGGTAGCACAGTTTGCCTTATCCACTCCAACAGCGCAATTTACTGCAGCACACTAAGAATTCTGAAGTGCCTTCAGATGGCATAAGGTAGGAGACAGAAATAAGCTACATTATAACATTCTCTCAGAACATAAATAGCGTCTGCACAAGATAAATCCACTGCGTCAATGCTGAACTTTTACACAGAATTTCCCGCATCAACATCAGAGAAGCAGTCACAGGGCAGTAGTTTTGACAAGGTGCTGACATTTTACAGCCTCATCATCTAATCCCATTCAGAGCAAGTGCAGACATGATAAAGACCTAATGAGCTCCTCTGTGCAACCCACTCCATTCACTGTTACCGCTAGTACTGACACACAGCAAACAGAAAGGTCAGCCAACAGCGTTCCAGTTACATCTGTTATCATCACTCTCCACTGTATTAGCAAAGAAGCCCCAAAAGAAATTTGGGTTCCTCATTCCATAAGGAGCTACACACGTCTATCAGCTGCGAAGATAATGCCACACCTATACTTGTCCCTAGCAAAATCTTGACCTCACTGTAAAGACACCTAAATTAGCTTAAGTGATCGCTCTTAATAGATTGCTCAGTCAAGGTTTCCTATAGGAAACGGTTTACCACTTTAACAGCCTTACAATTCTCACACATGATTCCACCCCATACTGTTAAGGGACAAAAACTGGGCAAGACTTGCTTCCACCAGTTAGAGATTTCACTTCATAAGCCATGTTAGAATGGTGCTCCATTCATTCCCACCCAATGCCAACCTGCCACAGACTCAAAGCTCCCCTCTGCAATATATGTTTTGCATTTATGCAGTGCACATGCAGGTCATACTTGGAATACTTACATAATCCTAAATCCTAAAATGTTCAGAGCATACTCTGTCTTCAGAGTTTATACAGCTTTTTCCTGTCCTTTGCTGATATTTTGCAGTAATATTTTGGAGTTTTTCATAAATAATATAATACTACATAAATAAAATCCTGAAAAGTTTATTCCCTTCACTTCATACATTCATAACTTCTTTCTCAGCCCTTTTCTTGCACAGCATCTTTCAAGAATTTTAAAGAAACAGTACACATTTCCTCACAGGATATATAAGGTATACACTGCAAAGTGGGGCAAAGAGCAGGAATTCTATATTACAAATAGTAAAGCTTTAAAAATATCAACAAAGCCGAACATCCTAACATAACAAATGAAGAGCTCCACATTAAAAAAAGACTTCATTATTTCAGTATCTCTTTGTTTGCTTGTTTAATCATCCCCTGGGACAATCTGTACTGTTAAGAAACGTGTAGAAAACAGTCATCAGTTTTTGTTGTTGTTCAATTAGTGCTATACTCAGTGTTTGAGCTCATGCAAGTGTCCTTTGGGGAAACGTCCTGCGTGCCATTAGCACTAATCTTAATGAGGGAAAGCATGAAACTCCTTTAGTGCTCTGCCAGAATTGTTTTATCTTCGAGTCAAAAGAACAACTGTTTGGAGTAACCCCAAAAAAAGCATTTAACAATTACAAGTGGAAAACAATATTCCCAAGCATTATACTCATAGCACTGCTCTATTTATAGGTGAACAGTTATTATACTGAATAAAATATGTATTAGGCAGCTTTATGATGCAGACAGTTGTGACTCCTTAACTGAGGCTGCGACGGCAGTTTCCATTACGAGCCCAGTTTTGATCCCTTTTACTCAGAGAGACATAGGGTGGGGAACAGGAGGATGTTTCATGTTTGGTTTCAAGACAAAGGAGAATATTTTTAGGAAGTTTGAGGTTAATTGGACACGCTGCTTTTGAGATATGGGACACAGGCGTTTCTTTATTCTTTTTGGAAGAAAAAAACCACACTTTAACTGCAATGTTTTTGCTCATGAGAACACTTTCAACAAATTCTCCAGAAATTCTTCAGAACACAAAATCAGACTTGAACACTAAGAGAAAGTCAAGACTTACAGCTTCAGGAAATACCTAAACAATCTAGCACTTTTCCTAATTATGTTTGTTCTCAGAAAGGCATGCAAACATTTCCACTGTGAAAAAAGCAAGGCAACAATTAAAAATCACTAGACTTAAAAACAAAACCAAAAGCAACATTCTTAACTCTTATCAGTGTTTTCCCTTACAATTACAGTATTTCATAAACAGTGCGGTCAGGTGGGATAAAGCATTCCCTCTCACAGTTGTTCTTATTCTAATTGTTCCTTCTTTCCTCATGCTTCCAGGTTTTCTATGTCAGCTTCATGATCCTGACAGCAAGCATCTTCATATCTGTCACCTTGATCCCACTGTCAGCTGCATCAAAATCTACAAGTCTTTAAGCAACCCTTTTTTCCATCCCAATGACTAACAGAAGAGTGGAGGATTCAACAAACAAGGTGAGAGGAACGTTTGTGCTACAAGTTCGCCTTTCATACTTGGCATAGACATGAGCTCATATAATCAATGCCTAAACACAATCTCTGTCTTCCCAGTGACACAATCCTATATTCTAGCATGCTCCCTTACAAAACATGCATAGCAGGCACCAGCAAACACAAACTCTGCCTACTGAGGGAAGAGCCAAAATTTAAGTACTGACTTTTTTTTTTTGACATGGGCAGATCATGACAGGACAAGGGGAAATGGTTTAAAAGTAAAAAGAGGGGAGATTTAGATCATGTATTAGGAGAAAGATTTTTACTCAGAGGGCAGTGAAGCCTTGGCACGTGCTACCCAGATTAGCTGGGGATGCCTCATCCCTAAATGTGCTCAAGGCCAGACTGGATGGGCAGCCTGAACTGATGAGTGGCAACACTGCCCACAGCATGGGGTTGGAACTAAGGTCTAACATGGAACTAATGTTGGAACTAACATCAAGGTCCTTTCCACCCCAAGCCATTCTATGATTCAATAAACCATGCAGGTGACCTGCAGAAACGGAATGAAGGTCACTGTACTTCAGCTGGATTTTATACAATATATATTTTATAATGAGGAAAGAACTACCTAATTGCAGAAACAACTGGGAGCTCCCTGGGCTAGGTAGTATTATACAACTGAGGAGATTCCAGACTTGCCATTGATTCATGGACATCTAAAGAGCAGACAAAGGTGAAAGCACAACCATTTCCATTTCTAACCCAAACAGTCCAACTCCAGTCAATAACAACCTACAAGGAAAAGTCCAATGGAAGGGCTGCATTTTTATATCTTCTGCATTAGTCCACAAAACTGCTAAATTTCAGGCATTTGTATGCATACCTGATCAAAAGAAAACATAGACAGCAAAGCCTGCTTCTACTCTTCTATTCCTCCTCAGGATCTAGTGCTCTTTGACTTCCTTTTTGTTTTTTAAACGTAGAGAAGTCAGCAGATTCATTCTCTTTAATTGTCTTAAGACTACTAAGATTTTTTGTAATTCTACTACAGTCTCACTTCACTGCAAGCCACATGCAAGTGTTGGGGATATACTGCATATATAAAAGCTTTGCAGCTGTGGAGGCACTGAGTCATCATACATACACAGCAGGCAACTGATTTCCTCTACTACAGGTCTATATTCAACCTGTTCTACAGTGGACGGACATGTGTTTGTTATTTTAAAAGTCTGGTATTTAAAACAGCAAAGATAAGTTTGAGAAATGTTGAATTGCAGCTGACAGGGTATTTCCAGTTGCTTTGTGAAGAGCCTATTCTGGTCCATTTTGATATTAATAGGTATCTTTATGCAAGTCACAGATCAGCAAAGGTGAATTAGCGTAACTAACTGTATATGAGTGCTTATCAAACAAAGCAAACCTGAACAGAAACTCGTTAAGCTAGTAATAACAACCTGAAAATAAATAAACTAAGTTTACTTACCTTTTACATAAAACTCTAATTATTCAGGTTGGCAAGGAAGCATTTATTTAAAAACTAAAATCTACTTTCTGTAAAAACAGAAGTAGGTATGGCTCCTTGAATTCACCCACGCTAAGCCCCATACTAAGAAACTAGGAGGAACTGGTGTAAAGCAACCAACAGGTGGTAGCTGGTTACCTTGTAATAACTGCCCATGTGGCAAAGCTGATAGCTTGCAGCATGAGGTCTCACAAAGATTCGCATACCTCAAGCAATGCTGTTATATAGATAGCAAAGAAAATATGAACTTCACAGGTTATTCAGACAATGTTTACAGGTCTTAAGGAAGCTTTAAAAAGCCTTAATTCATAAAACTGAATGAATGGACTGGATTCTCAGCATTTATAAACAGAACTTAAAATGAAAATCCAAACACTTGGAACAATTACTGCTCACAGTTCAAGGTCATCTGTAGTGACAGTGTTTTGAACCACTTTTTTCATTGCCTTGTTAAAATACTAAGTGACAGAGAGCAGCAAGATTCACACAGGTTGTAAAATGGCTCTCCTAAAAGTTACTGTTCACATTTGAATTGAATAACCAAATGCACCACCACAAGCAAGCTGTGGAATTGAATTAGAACCACTGAAAATTGGTAAAGTTAAGAGACATTTCACTCTTAGATGACCTTAAGCTCACACACATAAGTAAAAGTTTACCTGTGCTCTGTTTGTCTTGTAAATTACATCTCTTCACAGACTTATTTATCAACAGTTTATAGAAGTAAAATACTTTCTAAAAATTAAATCTGGGCAGCTCTCCCCTGAAATCCCCTGAAGTCACCGAAGACTTCTTGCCTAAACAAGTAAAGATGCACAGGAATATATATATAAAATAGGTAAATGCAAGATACTTCTAGAGCATGACCAAGATAGGAAAGAAGCAGTTACAGACACTACTTATATTTTGCCATAAACAAGGCAAAAGAATTTTAGGTAAGAATCAAATTCCATAGCAAAAAAAAAGTCAAGCAAGAGTGATGAAAGCACTGGTACATACTGTCACCAGGATGGTAGTAAAAATTGCTATTTTACAGAGAAGAGCAGAAAAAGATGTAACTGAAACATACAAAGTGCACATTACAAGTCTTTAGAAGAAAGAAAATGCTCATCTAGGGATTTTAATTTATGAACTTTATGAATTCACAAAGGTATTATTTCACAAGCTAGTCATTCCTTCTTACTCCCTGAGGTTACAACCTTTTCAACTGGGGTAAATGTATGTATGTATGTAGCACATACTCCTCCCAGTCAAAGACAACTGACCAGTACATTCATTAGAACCACTCCCAACTTTAGTGTAGGTCAGGGTACAAAGTTTTCCAGTTTCAGCAAATCCTTGTTTAACAGCAGTGCTAACAAGACTGTGTGATACTCTCAGAGTATCAGAGCTAACTCAGCTAACCACAAAGATAACTCTGAGTCCTGCTTTATGATCACAGAAATGAGCTACATTCAAACCTGCTGCATGAAGAGGAACCACTGCTAGGCAAGAAATCGAGTTCAGTGCAAAATAGCACACTTAGTGTATCTTAAAATAATTTACCTGGAGATATAGCTCTGTGAAACTGATACATGTCTTCACCTATCAGCTCTTGTGCAACCTGCTTAATCTTCCGTCTGACACCATCTAACTTGACCTCTGATTCATTTAGTACTTCTTCACCATTGGGAGCACTGAAACGAAACAGCAGCTTTCAGAATACAAGCAGACACTTAAAAAAAAAAAAGTTACAGGTCTTCTATTACTAATACACATTCATAGACTTCAAGGAAGAAAATAAAGCAGACATTAGAATCAGAAATGGTTTAACTTTCATTGACACTTACTGTAGACTCTGAAAGAGAGACTATGCAGAATCAGCTAGTCAAATGTTCTGGTAGCACAACATTTATTCCAGGTAATAATTTTAACAATTAATTAATAATTTTAAACAACTGCTTGAGTAAGAACAAATGCTTCATTAGAGTATTCTGAGAAACAAGCAGTATTTGCAGAAGTTCATTAAAAAAAAATATATCACTATTCTGCAACATGTTACAGAACACGTGTAAAGTATATACATTTTTAGAAAGTAATTATGAACTGTGTTATGAAAGAACAGCTGAAATACCTGATTAACAAACAATATATATTTGGCATGTAAGATTTAGTTTAAAACCATTCCTCCTCCAACCTCAAACTATCAACGTAGTATATTATTAGCTATACTGGCAGACAGATAGACTGGTCTGAAGAAAACATTTAAAAGCAAACAGACTTCAGAAAGTAAAGCCACAATAATGGCTAAAACCAGAGGACTGGGAAATCAAAATATAGCACAGAAAGCTTCCACTCTCACAATAACACACGTATCTTAAAAACAGGAATCTAAAATTCAGAATAAATGAGTGTCTCATTATTGTTCTTTCCTCTTCCAGTTGCCAGCACATCTAGCCCCTGCAGTGGGAACAGCTATTCACAGTCAAGGTTGAGGCAGTTACTAGAATTATCGCAGTAGCTCCTCACAAAAGACCAAGTTAAAAAGAGGGCAATTTCCTAATCCCTATTTATAACTGTTACTACTATGGTAACTATAAATAGACACTACCACAACAGATGTGCGCAGGTAAGAAAGAAAAAAATTAATCTGGGAGAAGGAACAGGGAGAGCTGTTTATAGCAGTTACATGTAGGACGAGTAAATATTTTATTCAGCTGGATACACAAAGCTCTAAATTTTCCCATTCTTTTCCTGCTTCGTTTCTGGCTTCCAGTGATTGCTTGAAGGCAAAACAAAGACACAAAACATACACAAGTTCAAAACTTCACAGACAAGTCTCTTAGATTGAAGAATGCAGTGAACAACCCAGGCTACCTACACTTTTTGCACTGATCACTGAGGGTGAGGTTACAAGACCCCAAAAGGGGAAGTAACAGCAGAGGTGACTAATGTGAAGGAAGGCTGCATGCTCCTCTCTCCCAGCTTGCTGGAAGCTGAAAAGCTCTCATCTGCTGTTACACTCTACTTTGAACCTGTTTAACATTCCAATAAAACCAACTAAAAAACCTGAGCCAGCATCTATTAATTCTCTAACTGGTGCATGCAATCAGCTGCTAAAGAATGTTTATGAGAAATTAATCTTTCTCAACAAAACATCTCAGCTATTAATCACAAACAGAAGACAGTTTATAGGTTTCCACAAACACTTTAGCTCTCGGTGTGACTCACCTGATATACCTGTGGAGTAGAAATATTGTTCTTTTGCTTTCGATTGTGATATCACGACTGAGCTTCACAAGCCGTTCATACTTATCATGCCTGGTGTCGAGTTCCAGCTGAAATGCTGCAGAGGCAGTGTTTACAGAAATAAGCATGATTATCACAGTATACAGCGTAAGGGAAAAGCTGAGATCCTGCACCACAGTAACAGCTGTGGGTCCCCGTCCCCATCAGCCTTTCCCCAGTGTGGGCAGTGCTCCTGCACGGGACATAGCTGTGGAGACCACCATTGCCCCCTGCCTGCCACAGCTACTGCGCAACCCTGCAGCTCAACGCTGAGCAAAGGCACAGAATAACTTCTGAACAAAATACAGCATGTCTTATGGTGCAGGTACGCACCAAGCAGGGACTCACAAGTATGCAGGAACCCAGGTCCCATTTTTGGCTCTTCAAAAACCGCACATATTTCTGAAAAGCCTCCTTGAGGGATCAACCTGTATATTTAGACAGCTACGTATCTATGAAACCTCAGTCTTGAGCAGCAAAATTCATCATTAATATAATTTTTTGTTTAGTAAGTCAGGCTTAAATACACATCAACCCCGATACTGTTTTAAGCAGCCCAAACCATACACTTAAAAATGAACAGAATACTAAAAAGAAAGGTTCTATTTTACATCAAAACTAGAATTGAGCAAAAGTATTTTAATATCCCTAAGAACTAAAAATAGCAAAGTGAGGCCAATTATTTAAAATAAAGATTTAAAATAAGATTTCTGACTTACTGACATAAATTTTCTCTGCCTAACGAGAAAGAAGATTAAGAGAGGATGCATACGTAATTTTCTTAGTGAAAACTGTGAACAAATGCTTCACATACAACATTAACATTTTATATGCCATTAGTCCACTAAATAAACTATTAATAGATACTTAGAAGTGTTTAAGTACATTTCCTGCATAACTATCTGAGGCATTAAAGGATCCACGCAAGAAGATGGTGAAAGCAAGCTAAGAGGTCTCTTTTTTTTTTTTTAATAGAGTATCTAACAAGTGAATATCTGTCAGAAAAGTGTAGCAGTTTACAAAGTTTAGATGAAGCTAAAAATTCCCATTGCCTGGAGAAAAAATATGGTGTTTTTTTTTTGTTGTTTTGTTTTGTATTTCTGAAACATGAGCACAAATGCTCCTGCTGAGCTCCAAGCCTTTCATACGCATGACTGGTCTGTCTCCACCAAATTATTTGAGTTGAGTCCACCAGTGAATTACCAACAAGAAATACTTCATAGCTCTGTGGAACACAAACACTACAACCCTGAAAAGTCAGGATGAACTGCATCCCTTACTCTGTTCTGAAATTTATCAAACGCTACTGATTGGATCTCATGAGAAAGGAGGGAAATAAGGGATGTTTTGAATTCAAATTAGCAGCATCCTCAAGAAAAATCCTGATACATTTGAGAGTGAAAAATTAAACTTGAAAATACATTTGCACTACTCAATTTAGAGTACAAGTGTATATACATTATTCAAGATAAAAGTGCCGGGGTCAAAGTTAATAATCTGCCAAGCTGACTCATACAGCTGCTTTAACATGTGGTTAAAGACACCAAGGAAATTATATGGTGCTGAAGGCATCATCTCTAACAGTCATCCAGCTTTTATTTCTTCATCTTCCTTAGGAAAAAAAATAATATGGGAAGCAGGGAAAATTTTACACTGAGATCTGATCTGTGCCCTGTATCACATTCCCTTCCTTCATCTGTTAATGTTCCTCATTTCTGAAGACCACCTTTTGCTTGTCAGGGCTTACCTAATGAGAGAGTTTGAGAGAATCAAACTGAATTGACTAACTAACATTTGAGTCTGATGTAAATACTGTGAAAACAGTTTTGCTTGAGGGCAGTTCACAACACCTGCTTATTTGGGGAAAAACAACAACAACAACAACTGAAATATAAGCTGTTCTTAAAAAAGGCAATCAAAACAAAGTGTCTCCATAGAGGCCTACTGCAGTTTGTTAAACTCAGATTCTCAGAAAGCACACGTATAAGCAGATACCAATTCATAAATCCACGCATTCAGATTTCCATTTAAGAAACTTGGTCATCCATGCACCACCATAACTATGGTCAGCAGTTGGGAACCTTCTCAGCCTCCCCAAAGGCAGCCATGTCCTTTTGTCACAACAGACAAGATTTTGCATCTGTGCAGTTCATGCATTTCCCTGCTACCAAAGGGCCCTGTGCCTGCTGGAATGCTGCAGTTTACTTAGCATCAAGTTCAGCAGGGTGGGAAAGGGGAACAGGACGCAAGATGAAAAAGGGAGCAGGTCACATGCCAGGTGCTGCCACGCCAAACCCTTCTCTCAGGCCATGATTGTATAAACAGCAAAACAGCATCTTCTAAATGTAGAAAGCATGAGTTTCACTATTTTCAAATCTCTCCCCCTGAGGAAGTTGGCTTATTCCATCACTAAATACATCATTCCTAGCAAATTCCGCAATGCACGCTTTTCATAATCTGGCTTTCCAAATTCTTTCTTACATTTAAAAGATGTCATCAAAGGAGAAGAAGGATTAACATTCTCTTTTTCCTCTCTTCTTTGACCATGTGGAAAATTATCGTGCTTTCGTTTTCTGAAGCCACCTGATCCTATTAATAAAAAACAAACACACACAAATAAAAATATTTAAAAATAAACCAGTTTTGCCAGAACATGCGTAATGTCAGAACGCTGTCTTCAGAGGATTTATGGCTCCATTGATATTTTGCATGATAGAATGAGGTAACTTTCATTAGCAGCTGCTGTCATCTCTACAATACCACACTATTTGTTCCACCACATTCCTAGTGAATAATAGGACTACTTTTACCAATTCTAATGGATGACCAGAGTAGGATCCCAAGTACTTTTGTCATAAGCTGTTCATATTCTTTTATGTTTCCTTTCCATAAGGGAATAGCTGCATGGAAATTATTGCATTAAAAAGGACCTACAGCATTCAACAATGTTTTGTTCTGTTGCTTTTTTTTTAATTTTTTTTTTTTTAATATCCAACTTGACAGAAAATATTTAAACTCCTACCAGTAGTAGTTTATTGTACAATAATTACCAAATCACAGAATGCTCAGGTTGGAAAAGACCTTAAGATCATCAAGTCAAACCGCAACCTAATCATAACACCCTAACTCTAACAACCTTCTGCTATATCATGTCCTTGAGCACACCTAAACAGTTCTTAACACATCCAGGGATGGTGACTCAACCACCTCCCTGGGGAGCCTATTCCAGTGCTTAACAACTCTTTCAGTAAAGAAGTTTTTCCTGATATACAACCTAAACCTCCCCTGGTGCACCTTGAGGCCATTTCTCCTCATCCTGTCACCAGTGAGAAGAAACCCATCCCGCTCTCAGTGCAATCACCTTACAGGTATTTGAAGACAATTTGAAGACAATTATAGTTTCCCCTCAGCCTTCTTCTCCTAAGTGACCATAATTTTTGTCATTGGTCTTCGGTAATAAAAAAAGTACTCAAGGCATAAATTAGGCAGACTGCCACTATTCATCTATCTAGATTTACCTCCTGTGGTGCAGCACCTTAGGTCCTTACACTCCGCTCATTTAAAGACTTCTTTTTACCCTGCAAAAGCTGTTTCCTTCAACTGCCCTTACTTACTCCTGTCTTAGTGTCCCTTTTCAAACCATTACTCAAAACCCCTCTCTTCTGGATTGCCTTTTACTGTCAACTTGCACTTGGTCCTGTTCCTTCCTTCAGTCTCTCCTTCACCAAAGAGAGAATCATTCACATTGTAACCACTTCTCTTTGTTATCTCCTCCTCGTGACAGCTGCAAGCTTTGTGTTCCGAGCAGAGGCCAATATTTGGCACATTTGCATACTAGCAAACCTTTCTAAACACGTGTAGTTCTCTTAATTTCCTTAAAAGACAAACAAAAGGAAGCTACTTAGAAGTTACAGAAGAACACTGGATTTTAAAATGCTTCCGTTTGTTTATTATCCCAAACTCAAACCAGAAGTGGGCGTTGTTACTTTCTAAAAGAGGAAACTGAACATCATTTTTCCCTTCTTTTCTGTTAGGACGTGGGTTCAGGGCTTTGTTTTTCCTGTAGCACTGAGCACGTTACAAACACAAGCCCTTGAAGCAGCGCAGAGCATCCAGCTCGCTGCCTTGCACCAGACGTTAGGAACATCAAAATAATTCACAGGAAAATAAATAAATGGATAGATAGATAGATAGATAGATAAGACAGACCAGGTCCTCCTGAAGCAGGGGCAAAAAATTGGAGAGAAATAGAGAGAGATGAGGGGCCGCTGCATAAACAGCAATGTGAATTTCAGAAAACGACAAGAAAATAGATGAGAAAAGCAAAGGAAGGCCACGCTATCTGCTTTCTGGACGGAGGAAGCTCTGTCTGAGCAGCACACAGGCTGACGGCGAGATCTGACAGACACTTCCTAACACTTTACAGGCCCAATAACAAATTCAGGTTTTGCTACATGTTTTTTAACAGCAGGGACGGGAACTGCAAGAGCTAGCACAGGCCCGGCCGAGGGAACAGCTGGGGCACCACACAGCCCAGCCGAGCCGGTCCTCTCCCCCCGTCCACCCTCCTCACGCCTCTCCCGCTGCCCCGTTTCCCGCCGGCTCCGAGAGCTCCGCCGGCCCGCGGGAGGCAGCGGCAGGCGGCGCACCGTCACCTTCCTTGCCGCTCATCTCGCCGCAGCCGCCGAGCCAGGCGTCCCCAAGTAGAGTCGCTTCCCCGCCCCCCCACAACGCCTCCAGGGCCCCACGGCACTGCGCTGAGGTGCCCGTCAGCCTGCCTGACGGCAAGACCCGCCGCGGCGCGGTCTCTCGGCCCGTCGGCCACGGGAACGGAGGCGCGGAGCAGAGCCGCGGGGAGACGGTGGACGATGCCGGGCTTGGTGACCTCAAACAAGGAGCAGAGCTCGGGACCCGCCGTGGTTTTGAGCAGGCTCTCCTCGGGACGGCCGCGCTGAGGTCCCGTCGGGGGCTTCCCCAGCGCGGAGCAGGGCGGGCCGCGTGGTGTTGCTAGCCGGCGGAGTTGGGCTGCGTGGCTGGGGCGAGCTCGGGGTGACGGGCAGGTGCTGGTCCCGCTGTCCCGCTATGGCTGTCCGCACGCGCGGCCCTACGTGCCCAAAACCAGAAGGCGAAAGGAATCTGTGGCTCGCGGGTTGCCAGTCGCATTATCCCGCTGCCAGGTGCCCGGTCCTGCTCGCGGCTGCTGCCTGCCTGTGAAACGACCCATCCGAGCACGCCGGCGGAGCGCTCGCAGCCTTTGTGTATGGGCCTGCTTGTGTGTGTGCTTCTCCTTCTTCCACACCCTTAATAATTTTTAACTTGTTGATCAGTTGGTCCAGTGTGACAGAGGGGAAGCGTTTCCAAGAGCGATTATAAACGTGGCCACGGGAAAAGATTCGGGTGGAATGTGCACTACACAGGGAACCGAGCTGTCCTGGATAGCAGATGCAAACGCGTCTGAGTCCACAAGGCTGAGCCCGGGGACACTGACCCTGGCCCAGCCCTGTGCATGTCGACAAACACATACATCTGTTGGCAGCTTGAATGCGAGGTGAATGTGTCAACTGATTCAGGACGTTAGCGGCCAAAAAACAATCACAAAAACAACAATTAAGGAAAAAAAGCCAAACGAACAAAAAACCACCTTACTAGAATCGGAATCTGTAAGCTACAGAGCAAGGTGACCACAGAAGTGCTGAGAACATTGCAAGTGAACTAATAGCTCTTGTTTGTAGTATAAAGTTCATTGCAGAAGGCAGCTTCTGTCCTAACACTGAAGAAAGTGTCCTGTTGGCAGAGGTACTCCTATGCAAAGATCCAAATTGCAGCAGCAGAAGGGTGACGCATTACCTAATTCAGATAGTACGTGAATAAAGCTTTGACAACAGCTCTAAGCAGTCTTCAGGCAGCCAGGCAGAATCACCAAACCCTCATATTGCCAAATACCTAGAATATATGACTGTCATGCAGCATTCAAAAGAATTCAAAGGCATAAAGCCTCTCTCCAATTTCCTAATTTAAGAAAACAGATGTTAATCACATTTGAAGGACAGAGTACAAAGGGAATCCCAGCAGAACTTCCTCAGGCCCAACCCATGGATTGGGATGCACAACAGCTTTGATAGCTGTGCTCCCAGCTGCACAGGAGCTTCCAGCCTTGAGAGCAGCAGAATCAGAACACGGAATGATTTGTGTCAGCGTTAACCCTGCACACATTTGTTCTCAGCCTTTGATTTTAGAAGACATAGAAAACTGCTTTTAGAAACAATTACTCTTTTTTTTTTTTTTAACTTTTTTTTTTTTTTCTCCAACAGTGTTATTTCTGTGTTCTCAGCAGCCGTTTGGACAAAAAGCAGAGCATTTTTGGTTATGCTGCTGTCTCAGGATAGCGGAAAGAGTAATGATGTTCACATGCTTCCCAGCAGTGGAAAGTTTCCAACTGACTGTGGGAGGTGGAGGTGTCAGCTTCCACTGAGATTCAACAACACTCTGCACTTGCCCAGAGATATTCAGCAGCTCTTGGCATCCCTCAGCAATAAGAACTGATTTCTCCTGAGACAGTCTCTTTAAGTGTGGCAGTGTTACTCTTCTTTAGAAACAGGTTGTTATTTGTAAAATCTTTCCCTTTCTTTCTGCTGATTGTGAGACCCCTCTGACTCCTTCTAGTGAAGAAAGAATAGCAACATTCCGGGGGAGAACATAGTAAAAGAAGGTGTGGGTTCAGAGTAGGGCAAGAAAAAAACACCAAACAACCTCACAACAAAGTTTTCTCAGAGTCTAAAGCTGCATTGAGAGATTGCATAATATAGATTTGAAGACAAGGCTGGCAAGAACTTTCATATGGAAAAAATGAGTTTTAAGACTCAGGGTCATAAGGAAAGAGCAGGACTGAGTGGACTGCATATGATCTTTGTCTTTCTGAGTGGGCAAACCAGCTGAATATGTAACCACTACAGGATTGACAAACTTCATTCATTTTATTGCTGAGATCTGCTACTCTCAGTAGGGACCCATATTAATAACACTCCTACAGGATACTGCTGCAACATTGTCCGCAGAGGCCACCTTGAAATGATGCTGAAAGGAAAGAATGAATCTTTCCTCTAGAAAAGCTCAAGCCTGGTACCAACTCAGCTGATCACTGTGATGGGCAGATACAGCTGGATAGGAGCAGTGTGATACATCCAACTCAAAACCATGTTAGTGAAGCTTCTTCAATGCCTGCAGCCTTAAGGGAGGGAATTGTACAGAAGTAGGGTTTGAGTGCTCTGGTGAAGCCATGAGATCATCATATCTTCACACCCTCAAGCAATTCGATGTAACTCTTTGGAAACTTTAAAATCCTGAGTTCCAAGTTTAAGTGCAACGTATACAACATCCTCTTCGTGGACACCATATGGCTTACATAACTTCAGGGAGAAAGGCTGTACTTGCGACACCTTCCCACGCTGAAATAACTAGCCTGAGAATGTCTCTTTAAGTCAGCTAACTGACACAGTAGCACTATGGGTTGTTAGAGCTGGAATTATCTCTGCGTATCCTATTGTTTTCTTTTTTATTTCATGACACAGTGTACTCATAGAACAAAGTTGTGAGGTTGCCTTGGAGATGGAGAGCCTAACTATAAGGCTATCTGTCATACTGAACTATTTGCATTGGGCGAACTAGCTGTGAATACTTTCAACAAACAATTGAGTGAAGTGACAAAAAGCTTATGAAACCGTCACAGGGGAGTTGCATAAACCGGGGTCAGATGTTCAGTTTGAGACTGTTACAGGACTTTTGCAGCTGGCTGATGAGAGGAAATGGGAGGTCATCTGGTTTGTAGTTGTTATAACAACAACCTGTTGCGTTTCTCAGGCTGCAAAGATGTCCATATTCTTTTGGCAGGATGGATCAAGAGGATGATTTCCTCTTTCCACAAATAATGTTTGAAAATCACAAGTGTTTTTCAGATAGTTGAATTTGGGAATTCTCTTGGAAGCAGCAAAATCCTGCCAAGTGCAAATACACCACGGCACAGCCTCTGAGTGGATCAGCAGGAGATTTTGGTTATGTTCCACATATTTAGCTGATATGTTAATGTGTGTGGCAGAGGAGGACTGAGAGAACCTACAGGTTTGCTGCAATGCTCAGCTGAAACAAAAAAAAAAAAAAAAAAAAAAAAAAAAAAAAAAAAAAAAA